>NW_024531488.1:1451387-1561387 GCF_017590135.1 Pyrgilauda ruficollis
TGGCGGCGCCCGTGGCGGGCGAGTCGGGGTGGCGGCGCCCAGGCGCCTCTCCAGCCCTGCACCGGGATGGAGACTGCGGGCCCACGGGCGTCCCGTGTGCTTGGCGTCAGGCCCAGAGCGGCGGCGGGAGCGGACGGGGCCGCAGCGGCTGCCCCCGAGCCGTCCGCGCTGCCCACGTGGGCTGCCGGAACGCGTGTAGCAGTACCGCTGTGCCCGGGTCACCGGGGGTGCGGGGAAATGGCCACGGTGCCGCTGCCCGGGACTGGCCCCCAGGCTCTGCCGAGCGCTGCGCTGTGACTGCTGCCGCTCCGCGCTGAACAGTTACAATTTTCAGTTTTCTACATAAAATCGAAGGGTTTTGTTTTTCGGATTGTATTTACAGTCATTGCTGCAGGTTTTGGTGCTGTCAGCTGCTTTTGCCAAACGAGACTTGCCAGTTTTCCTCGCTGCCTAATGCAAGCTTTATGTAGTCATAAATGATAAAAAGTAATTTGACCGTGATTCTTCTGACTTTATGATATAGCTGGGTTTGACAGATAGTTTTCATTCCAAGTATTGATCTTCTAATTAGGTGGGATTGAACACTTCTTTTTAGACTTAAGTTTCTTATAGTTGTTCTGGCAGCTTAGACAGATGCATGAAATACTTGCCATTTCTGAGTTACAAATGTAGGGAAATTATTTTCCAGTTTAAATTGTTACTTTTACTTAGTTTTGATTTGGCAGGGAGAAAATTCAAAATTAGTAATTCTAAACCAGGAGAGATTGGGTATCTATAGTCCCTTTCCAAAACCCACTCTCTGTTTTTTGAGAAACTGTTGCCTTCATTTTTCTTTCAAAGATAAATATTGAAGCTTTTGAGAGAGATTGAACTGGTTTCCTTCCTTATACCTAACTTTTTACAGTGATGTTACATGAACCAAGCTGCTCAGAACCACATGAGCCAGCTTGTGACAAAATGTGTCTTCCACTTTATGGGTTTTTTTGCATGAAGTTTTTGGCTAAAGTATTAAGTTTGCATGAGTAGGTAACAGACGTTCTTCAGGGCATACCATCATTGGCAAAAGAAGTGTTATAAAAGCAATAGCAATTATGAAGCTAACTGGATACTTTTGATCTTAACAGAGCACTGATTTGGTGACACTGAAGAGCGAGGTGTTAACAATATCTGCTTTCAAAGGAGAAGAAATACCCATAATACAGCAGAAAGGTAGTGCCCTTTTAGTAACTCTTAGTATTTTCTTGGAATCTTTAAGGAGGCAGGGGGTGACAGAGAGTGGCATCATGTTCTATTAGGAATGGCAAAGCAGTCTTATGATAGCATCTTGGATAAAGAATGCCCACAGATTGTTAAAATTAGGTGTTTTGTAACTACGTAGGAAAGACTGAAAAAGCTCTTGTGTAGGGGAAGCTAAAACTTTAACAACTGAGGATAGCGGCTTGGGGTCTGTCGCAGAGTGCAGTCAATATGAAAATGAAGAAAGAATGTCTTTATATGCTCCTCCAGGTTTAGAATTCATTGAGTCTGTTGTTCTGAGTGTTTTAGATATTATTTCACTTTCTTTAAAAAGAAAAAAAAATATTATTTGCTGACCAGAGTATTGGTCTTCACAGGGTAGCTCCAGATAGGAGCCCCAGGTGATGGCTGTTGCTGAAGTCACTGCCAGTACTTACTGCCTGCCTGTCAGCTGGAGGTCTGATGTGCCTGCCACCACTGGTGTTAGTCTAGGCACTCCCCAGCCCACTGCTGTCAGAACATGGTGGGTTAAGACAGATGTAATATTTATTGTGTTTAAGATGACCTGACTTTTTTTCTGCAGTAGGTTAGCGGATGCGGGTAGGTGTAGGAATAAGATGAAAACTTCCAGCAGGCCAACAGTACTGAGCAGCTGGAGGCAGACAAGGGCATCATCATTTCTGACACACAGCACACACTCAGACTGCTCTCTTAGTGAAATACCTTTAATTATTGGAGTTTTCTCACCAGTGCCTGGATTTTGTCTGTCTTCTTGAGATTGCCTTTTCAGTGATTGTAGCCAATTATGGCTGTATTTAAATCTGCAAGTTCATTTGACTATGGTCTTTACTGAATTGCCTTTTATGTACTAGCTAGCAAATGTTTGGGAGAGCTTTTCCTTATAATTACTCAGTGGGGATTTATCTTTTAGAACCTCTTCTTTTAAATTCACAACCTTATTTTTTTTTTCCCTTGAAGACTCAGCACTGACTCTGGAGGTTTTGCCCATTCCAGGCTCTATAGAAAAAGTCCTGAATACAACTCTATTGCTGGTACTTTGAATCTGACCCACTGTTCCTTTGGGGAACAATGTGCTGTCGTGACTGAGGAGTTTTTTAGATTTACAATAGATTACTGGAATTCTTTGAAGTAAAGCTTACATACAAAGAATGAATAGATATCTTTTAAATTTTTTTTCCACAAGCTTACTGAAACAAACAATGGACATGAAAACATCCTCTTATGGAATTTAATACTGCTCTGTGAATTTGTTTGGTTCTTTAGAAGGACTTTTTTTCTCTGTAGAGGTATCATTGTACATATATCTACTTAGCCTGCAGACGAGTTTCACAAATTTGTACTGAGTGGAATTCTCAGATTACAATTTAATGGGTTTAAATTTGTTACTTTTCATGGTTATTTTCTAGCATTTTATTTGCTGTGTGGACTTTAAGAACTTACTGTTTAAGTACTCAGAGCATTCCTTACACTGTTCTCATAATGTGACTGAGTTTTATTGGAAAAAGATTTGCTGTTATATCATCTTTACCTTTCTGCTCAGCTCATTATCAGTTATTTATTAGTACACCGGTTTTGTTAATGATTTTTGTTTTATGCCTGAGTGTTTCTATGAATCAGACTGGGACCAAAAGTTATTTACCTCCAGCTACAGACCCATTCTGTTAAAAAAAGTGCCCAGGGTGCAGTTTCACAGCCTGTTCACATTAGATCCCTGTTGCTGGAATGGGGAGCACTCCTCTCTGCTTCCGGCCCCATCTTTCCAAGCCAAGCAGCAGGTCAGCTGGCTGCACAGTGAGCCAGGTAAAGAAGCACATCCAGCTGATAGAGAAGTAGAGATAAGAAATGCTTTTCATTGCTTCAGCTGGCTCACTGATACGAGTGCTGTCACAAGTAGTAGTGATAGGACACAGGGCAGTGGCTTTAAACTGAAAGAAGGTAAGTTTAGATTAGCTTCTAGGAAGAAATTTTTTACAGCAAGGATGCTGAGACATGAAAGCAGGTTGTCCAGGGAGGCTGTGGATGCCCGATCCCATGATGTGTAAGGCCAGACAAATGTTTTGGGCAAACTGATCTTGTGAAAGGTGATGCTGCCCATGGCAGGTCACTGAACTAGATAAACTACAAGGTGTCTCAAAACCCAAATGCTTTTATGAGTATATAAGAAATGATGTAGGACTGGAGTGGAGAATCTAGAAGTAGGAGAAGGGCTGAAAGTGTGTCGTACAGACTACAGCAGATCATGGGTCTGCATCCTGAGTCACCTTGTACTATGACTGTGGTGAAAGCTTCTCAACCACTTTTCTGAGCAATCTTTCTAGTGAGTTATTTAGTAGTGATACTGCTGGTGAGGCTGGTGGCCTGCTCTGTAGTCTAGTCAAGTCCTCACTGCTTTTAATCCTGTTACACTCTCCTGAAGAGTATTGACCTCCATCTGGATGGAATGTCTCTGGTACTGCAGTTTGTTGAGTGTGTATCCAAAGAGGAAAGATAAACCATGTAAGATTATATTGGGCTAATTTTAGGTGTTTCTGCTATTATGGTTTCTATATTCTTCCAGGTTCTGTTGGCCAACAGAAATTCAGGAGACCAATCTGTGTAAAGCTTGCTATACAGACATTTGACTGTTATAGGTATTGATTTTAAATACATAGGTGAAATAAGTATTGTCTTAGCAAAAACACTATTAGCTGAATCAATATATTTGGTATGGTGGTTAATTTAAGAAACTCTTCTGTCAGCAGGCAGTTTATTCTGTGTCATGGTTTAACCCTAGTTGACTGCTAAGTCCCATACAGCCTGTTAGTCACTCCCTTCCCTTTTCCCTCTGCCCAGTGGAATGGGGAGTGAATTAAGAAAAAAAGGTAAAACTTGTGCATTGAGATAAAAGCAGTATAATAACTGAAATAAAATAAAATACTGCTAACGATAATAGTTGTAATGAAGTGGAGAGAGAAAGGGAAATAAAACTCGAGACAGACAAGTAATGTGCAGTACAGTTGCTTACCACCTGCTGACTGATACCTAGCCCATCACTGATGAGCCACCATCTCCACTTCTGGGTAACTTGCCCAATTTATATACTGGACATGATCTTCTGTCACTTTGGCAAGTTCATGTCACCTGTCCTGGCTGTGCTCCCTCTCAACTTTTTGTGCAGCTCCTCACTAGCAGAGAATGAGACACAGAAAACTCCTGGACTTGGGGTAAGCACTACTTAACAATAGCCAAACCATCCACCGACATTATTGTCATCCTAATTCCAAAACACAGCACCATACCTCTCATCCTGAATCCAAAACTCAGCTACACTAACCCAGCCAAAACCAGGACACTCAGGCAGGCAAATGAAAGAGTTTTCTTTATTGCATGTCTAGAAAGAGAGATGATGATTCAAATAGGAATTAGTTGTACATGTGTCAATGGTACTGCAAGTTAGCCAGTTTTAGTGTTGACTGGAAGTGGGTTCTGAAGCACCAGTGATGTTAGGGCTTATATTTTTTGACGCTTGTGCGTTTAAAGTCGGGCCCATCGCACTATATTTTCCCAGTTTCTGCTTTTTTTAGTGTTGATAATTATCAGTTCGTAATAAGGAATTTTACTATAAATTTGAAGTCAAAGTTTAGGCTAATTTTCTTTTTCTTTTGAAAGGGATATGATGAAAATGTTTTTGATTGTATTGAAATATTCTTGATTGCTCTTAAGTACCCCTAAGCAACTCCAAGATGTAGGTAAAAAGTATGAAGTTTAATAGGAAGATAGCTTTGGAAATTGTGAACTATTTCCCAAGATAGCTAGTCTGGCTTTGTCTGAATTACAAGCTCCATAAGGTTGCCATTTTCCATTTGTGGTATGTCTTTTAAGGTACTTAATTTGAATTCTAGGGACCTTTCAGCAGCAATATACATGTTCTGCTAACCCATAGAGCTTTCTTTGCTGACTGTAGACACAGCTTTATGCAGCGTCTATACTGAAAGCTCCTGGTGGGACATGGCAAAAAGTGGGCACTCTGGTTTCTTGTCATGCCTTGACTGAGGCATATTTTCTCTTAGGAGTAGGCATAGTGGACCCCGCATTGCTCTGTTTGAGGTGTGTGAAGAGAGGTAGTTTATTTTACTTTGGAGCTGTTTTATACTTCTGTGTCTTGGTTTTTGGAGTAATAACTGCTTGTTTGCAAATATGGACAAAGTAATTCCGATTGATCATGTTGTCAGAGTGCCAGGTACTCTCCAGCATGTCTTCAATGCTGTGTTGAAAACCAAACCTAACAAATAATGTAGTGCTTACAATTTCTTTTGAAAGGCTTATAAAGCCTTGAAATGCACGTTTGGGTGGCTGTCATGTTTTGGCATACAATACATGCAAATCTAAGTCTCCTTGTGTAACTTAAGAAGATGGTAAACTAGCTTTGCATCCTTCCTTCTTTTTTTAGGCACAATGTAGCAAATCTTGAAAACATCTTGCTTTTTTTCCTAACAAATGGGCATCTCATTCCTCTTGCAGAATGTGTGTCACAAACCCACCTCAAGAGGGAAAATGTTAAGTGGGCTAGATTTGAATAAATACAGCACCACAGTCAAAAGGAAAACGGAAAGTATTTCAAAGAAAAAATATGTTTACAGGAAGCTTTGGCAGTGAAAGAGCCATTGTATAAAATCATTATTAAAATTTGGTGAAATGAGAGATAAGTACATGTGGTCATGTACACAGTCTGTATGTCGTGAATAATTATCATTGTACTGAAACAGTATCTCCCCACTGAAGCATACGATTCAGTCTTGTGAAATAAAGTCTGAATGAAAAGAGAATTCTGTATCTGTATGTTGGTATCTCCCATGCTGCAGGAGTGTGTTAACATAGCCTACCTGCAAGCCTAGGAGGGAGATTTCATAACAAGCATAGCCATCAAAGCTACTGTTAATGCAAACTTGCATTTGATACATGCTAATCAATAAGTCAAAAATTGGTGGAAGTTTCCTTTTACTTTATTTTAAATGTTTGCATTTCAGAATTGCAGAGTGTGAATTTTGGAAGCATAAACTATTTCCTACCACAGTGATCACTGCTTGAGTCCTTCTTTTGTGCTCTCTATATTTCTTTCTTGGCTATGTGGGCACATCAGGCTGAAAAGTTTTTAGGGAGCAGCTGTATCCCAGTTGTGTCACCTCAGTTGCACCAGGTGAAAATTGATAAATTAAAAGTGTCCTCTTAAAAAAAAAAAAAAAAGGAGGGGGAGGGAAAAGCAAGAAAGGAAGGTAGTTTTGACTCAGATCAAGTCCCTGTTTTGGTTTTGCTCAGATATGATTCCCTGAACTGGTTCTCTGTGCATTGCTACAAACAGTTCTGTCAGCTGAGGGGATAGCATGGGTAGGGGGTGGGACTGCTAAAGTCGTTTTGCAAAGATGTGTTTGTGAATATATCTTTTGATTCTGAGACCTGGGAGCAGGAAGGGTTTTTGTTCTGTATTTGCTCTCTGTGAAGCAGTGGGGTACTTGTTATCTGCCTGGATGAAGTTGAACATAGCAATCCCTTGGCTTGGATTTAACATTTCTCAGTATAAGAAATTGTCCTCAATTTTTAGAAACTTTGAGCATGTTCCGATAATAGCAGCATGAAGACTCCAGGTTATTTCACTCTGTGTTATGTCCACTGTGATAATGAAACTTTTATTTCCATCAAGAAGCAATATGTGCTTAACCACCTTGCTGTGTGAGCTTTCGTATCTGTAGCAAACCCCAGCTAGTATCCTGACTTGTACTTTCTTTATTAAGACTGATTTTTTATTGTCAGTGATTCAGAAACAGACAGTGACATTTTTGGCACACTGTACCATTTGTACTCTGTTGTTGCTCTTTCTAAATAGGTTATATCTCTTGAATTGTAGCATTACATTCATGTGAATCATCCTATCAACTTCACTAACATCAAATAGGTTGCATGTACATTCCTGCAGGAGATCTCTAAGTTCTTGTTCATTATCTTTCAACATAATTCTCTGGGCAATTAAAAATTTTTTAAAAAATTTTGTCTTTGTCTTTTCATTCCTTGTTCTGTTAGTCCTATTATCTTTGTCTCCCTTTCTGCTGAGTACTTAAGTAGTTACAAAAATTAGGGTAGCTGTCTAAGGAATAATTATGAGAGGACTACACCAAAAACCCAGAATCTTGAATTTTTGCCTTTTTGAGGTAGTTGATTGAAGCAGGAATGAAGGAATAGAAATATACAGAGATGGAAAGTCCAAGTCCATAAAGATGTCAACCCTTACCTGCATTTTCTTGAGATGAAAGATAAAACTATTACCTGGTTTGTTTCAGACACTGAATTTTTTGAAGCTAGTAGTGTGTTCATTTTGAGAAGCTCTGATTCTGCCTTTCCAGTAATGTCCAGAGGCAACCTTTTTAAGAACTTTGTTCTAAAAATTCCAGAGAATCATGGTCTTTAGAGATTGCTACTGACAGGGATATAAGAAAGCTTTATTTCTGTGAGAATGTTTGACTATTTAGCTTTCAAAAAAAGGAGCATGGTTTAGATAACATAGTATTTTTAATTTGGTTGATTGTTGTAAATTGCATGTATCTTTTGCAGTACAGGATAGCAGATAAACAGCTTTTAATGTTTTACTTTATGGAAAATGGTGGTAGCTATACCTCCCCCCAAAAAATATACTGTGAGGGTAGTCAAATATGGGAGTGGGGCCCAGAGAAGTTGTGGAATCACTCTTGTTGCACATCTTCAAAACTTGACAAGTGCCTGAGCAGCACATTCTGGTAACACCTTTCAGGGGACCTCCAAAGATATGTATAGATCTATACAAGGTATGCCTTACCATACCATGGTGCTGTGTTGCTGTGCTTTGGTGCTTCGGATTAGGAAGAAGGTAGTTGGTATGGTCTACTTTGTGCCAGGTATCCTCAGTATTGGTGTGTAAGAATCTCCAGCGATTGTACCTGGTACTCTCCTTGTTTGGGCATGCCTGCCAGCACCACAGAACAGCTGATTTGGCTTGTTCTGCCACAGGGCTATGGTGAGGATGTGCACTGTCAGTGGACAACAGGGACTGTGGTCTGAGGAAACCTCTTAATTGGCTATGTCATTTCTGTACTTATTCTGTAATGGCAGGATTAATGAAGCCAGGGGACTGGAACAGTGTGGACAAAGAACTTGGGAAAAAGAAGTTGAGTTGGCAGTGTCTTTGTGAAAGCTCTTGATATGAAGAGACAAATGAGAACTTGGGAAGGGAACAGAATGGCGCTAGAAGCTCTCAAGATAGAATGTGAGGCCAAATAAGACAATAAGCTTGTGAGAGAAAGAGGAGAGGATGATTGAAAGCCACTTAAGCATGGAAAGGGAGGAATTGGGGTTGGGAGAAACATGAGGGTTGTACTTAAAACTCAAGAAGGTTAGACAAAATGCTGAGTGGCTCCTTAATAAGTGAGTAGCTTCATTCAGTGCATTGACAAAGGCAGAAGTGCAGAGGAAAAAAAACATAAGATTATGCCTTCTGTATTGGGTTTGTGCAGCAGGGTTTTAGTAGCAGAGGTCTGCAGGTGTGGCTTTTGTGAGAAGCTGCAAAAACTTCCCACATGTCCATCAGATGCAGTGCCAGCCAGCTCCAAGATGAACCTGATGCTGGTCAAGGCTGTACCCCTGCAACCAATGGAGGTTCACAGAGGGGCAGGATGGTGCCCAGAGGAGCTTCCCAAGACTGTACTGGACAGAAATGTAGATATAGATGATACTACCTTAGAGAAGTAGTTGAGACTAGAGATCACTTCTTTCCTCTTTGTTTTTTTCCCATTTTTTGTATGAGACTGGACTTTAGGTACACAGGTGCTGAACCTTTTTTGTGCAGGCAGTCTTCATTTTGGTATTCCCTGGTACCTGTAGACTTAGCATTGTTTTGGTAGTGTATCTTCAGGTAAGCAAGGCACAAATTTTGGCTTTTTCATGCAGATTGACTCAGAAAGGAATTCCTGAGAACACAAAACAGACCCCAGAGACCATGAGCTCTTAGTTCTTGTTCAACCAGACACTGCTTGTGGTGATTCTCCCATCCCTTCTGGTCATTGCTGTTGTGGGAGATAACTAACTTGTAAATGTATGTGTGCATGCACACACACACATAGACCTTATCTGTATATTTGGTGTGCACTTTTTGCTTTTTCTTATCTTCATAGAATGGTAGATTTGTTGACATTGGCAGGGACTCTGAAAATTGTGTAGTCCAGTCCAAGTACTCAGAAAAGGATTAGCTGGAGCAGATTACTTGTGGCAATGTAAAATAAATTTTAAATATCTCCAAGGACAGAGATTCTGTAACCTGTTTTTATGATCCACTCTAATCATAGAGGAGCAAAGTGAGCTCTCTGTGGATTATGGATAGAATCCTGAAGGTTTGAATATTCCATAAAACAAGATTAGAGCCAAATGAAGTTAAATGTTGATACCAAAAACTGATGTTTTATTTAACAGTAAAAGAAGCAAAGAGAAAGAAAGAGAAAAAGAGTTGAGGAGTGGGAGGACAGGAAGAGTGACAAGGCACATTAAGTAGAAACATATCACCCCTCCATGTGTCTTGATGTCTCATTTATCCTCTGGTCTTCTAGGTTGTGAGGGTCCCCTGCTGACAAAGAACAGAATCCAATGGATTAATAAATGTTTGGGCCAGGTGGGAATGCCCACGTACCTCCCCTGAGAGGGCAAGTTTGACACTCCCTTGCAGGACCGTGTATCAGTTGTATGATTTTGCATCACGTGCAGTGCTCTGGTGCAGGGTCTGGGGGACCATTCAGGGGGCATTAAATGGACGATGACACCCTCTCAGCAGCCCCTGACATGAATGTCCCATAGATGTGGGTTTTCTGACTGAATCATTTTGAGTAATGGAAGATGGGTGTTCGTTGCCTCTGACCAGAGGCTTTTTGCTGTGCACCCAAAACCTCCTCCTCCCTTCTTTGGTGGAGTGGGGTATGTCTGTACAAACCTGGTCTCAGTAGATAAGACAGCTGCTGGGCTTCATCCTCCTGTGGAAGTATTCTCCCGCAGCTCAGACCTAGAAATAGTGTCATTTTTATCTTGAATTACCTTATAGTCTTAGGGCCTCAGCCTAGGGGGCCCATTCAGGATGCGGTGGTCTTTGGTGCAGCTTTGTTGATGCAGCTTCACTACTCAGTTTTAATGGACAAAACTCCATAAAAATGTTTAAGACATAAACTACAGTATTTCAGTCTCTGACACCTGTCTGGGTGCCTGCTCCAGTGTTTGATCCCCATTAGGTTAAGGAAGCTTTTCTTTGTGTTTAAGTGTCCAGTTTGTCCCCATTGTATATTAATATTACCTTCTCACTGAACAACAATGGGAAGACTAGCTCAGAGGTCTTTTGTCTCCTCTGGCATTTAATATATATTGATTATACTCCTCCCATCCACCCTGACTTTTCTCCTTGCTGAGTAGTCCTATTTATCTTAGCCTGTGCTCAGATACCAGATGTTCCAAGCCCTTAACCATTTTTGCAGGCCTTTGCTGGTCTCACTTTGGTATGTCTGTGTTGCACCTGAAGCATCTGGAACCATTACAGTATTCCAAATGTGTTTAGAAGTGCAGAGTAGAGGAAAGGGATCATGTCCCTCCACCTACAGGCAATACTTTTCCTAAAGCAGAATGTTATTGAAGGGATCTTCACTGCTTTGTTTCTTCAGGTCTCATTTTAAACCAGTGGGAAACATTATATATAGCCTAGATATATAGATACATAGTCTGGAAAATATTTCCTATTCTTTATAAAATTTAGATTTTTCCATTTCCAAGCTCTATTAGCTTGAAATAATGCTATGTTTTGTGACGTTTCAGAGACAATAACGGAAAAGTTGTATGCCTTGGAGAGAAGAAATTTCTTCTAGCTGATTTTTGCAAGAGGGAGGAATGTTTTGAAGCACGGTAGTTTTTACATATCAATATAAGTAGGTAGTTGCTTTCTGTTTAGTTTGTACCTTATCCTTGGGATAATTAAACACCTGGCTAGTTAAGACATTCTTTGCCAGAAATATAAAATTAGTATTTCTATGCCGTTCTGGGCTTGGTTTGAAAGCACTTGAGTCTTAAGTTCAAATAATTATCTCTTCTGCTTACACTCTGGGATTCTGTTAGTTTTGATTGTCTCCGAGGACCATGTTCTCTCTCCTCTTCCTTTCCCCCTTTGTTTTACACTTTGTCAGATTTTTTGATCCACCTTCCACATATCTGTGAAGTCTGCTAAACTTCATGTACATCAAGGGAGCATGTATTTTGTCTAGCATTACTGATCTTTTATTCACAATATTTGGGGTTTTGTTGCTGTTTGATGTAGGGCTTTTTTTTTTGTCAAAATATTTTCCATCTGTTTTCCACCTGTTTTTATACAGTAGGATTTAGTAACAAAAGATGGTGAGTCTAAAAGTTTTGGTTTATCTAAGATTTTTTTTTCTTTTTTTCCTTCTTTTCTAGCACAAGGAATTTAAGACAGACGATTTTTGCTTTTTTGCCCTATGTCACATTTTTAAGCTGTTGCAACTGAAATGTTTCTTCCACTTTCATTTTGAAGTAGGTTAAAAATGTAAAATATTAGAGGGCTAGCTGCATTATTGTGTGGATGTTAGCACCATATTTTTCCTTGCTGTTCTGTAGTTGATTTAGTACTTTCCTTTGAAGATTCTTTTTGTCCTGTGTGTATACTGCTAATGTGACTGTGTAGTGCTCAGTACAGCATTCATTTAATTACAGAAAAAAAGAATTCTTGTTTACACAGTGAATAGCACTTTATAGGTAGTGCTATTTTAGCACATATTTTGGAAATTGTCAGTTGTTTGAGAAAATGTTTATATTGCCTACAACATGCTTTTCAGGAGTCCGTTGTGCTCAGTGGGGCTGATGCTGCTTTGTATTTTTCCCATTCAGCACACTGTTTAATGTATCTCTCCTTTTCTTGTATTAATTTTTTTCTTGGTAATCAATATGATCAGCTGCTATAGAGGTTGACATAAAAAAAATTAACATTAGTCCTTATTAAAAATGTATATTGTTCATGACTTTTTAGGGTGAGACATTATCAATCTGATCAAAAGATGTCATAGAGGTAAAATAATTTTAATGCATTCTGTACTCTTTTCCTGTAGTTACAGTTTGTCTATCGATAGACACTGCTGTAGTTACTATATTTTTCAGCTACCATGCTATTTAAATTTCTAAGTTCTGTTTAACAGCAATCAGTGGGGATTTAAAAAATTGAATGGAACAGAGAAACTGGAAAAAACTTACTTTGGGTTAGAATCAAAATTTCTTGGAAATTAGACTCCGTTAAGCTTGTTTAGTTTACCAGAAGAAAGAGATAAGACTTCGCTGTGGTGTCTTAAGCATGTAAGGGAAACATAGAGAGAAAACTCAACGTACAAAGGTGTAGCAATAATTAGTGACTGAAGCCTGAAGCCAAAGTAATTAAAACTGGAAATAAAGTACAAAGGACAGTGACTAACCTTTCAGAAATCACAGCAATGGATGGACTGTTTAGCTCTTAATAACTTGAATTTTGCCACGGATGCCTTTCTGTGAGAACTGCTGTAGTTAAACATAAGTTACTGGTATTAGAGACTGGTAGCTGAAGAAAATAGAGGGCCTCTGTTTAAGGGGAGGTAGTTGATTTTGAGGGACTGTCTATCCTGACACTGTGAACCTTCCAAGAAAAAATGAGGCATTTATAAAGATTTTTTTTTTTGCCAAACTGCATTGTGTCTCCCCATGTCTTTCTCCTCTTGATTTTATCTGTACCTTTGCATTAGGCAGTACTTGGCTGATCTCTGCTTAATCACATTCTGCACTTACAAAAATTAAGGACAGTTTTTCTCCTTAGTAGGGATTCCTTCATACTGGTAGGAAATGCAGTGCTTTCAACAAAATGGACAAAAAATTTTGCAATGTTGGTTTAGAATGACTGAAGTTTCTTTAGCCCATGTCTTTTAGTAGTTACTGCTAGGACAGAGTGTTTAGGCTTAAGGTTAAACCAGTCCTGTAGATACATCTGCTTAGCCTTATTGAAGAAGTTCATCAAACAAGTAGAATTTAATTTCTTCAAGGATTTTGCTTTATAGCATGGAAAGCAAAAGTATGAGTATGTATGGCAAAAGGATTGGGAATTAAAAGAGAGCATTTGGTCCACATTTTTTCCTTCTGGCTTTCAAATCAAAGGTGCAAATAAAATGGCCAGATCATTGTCATAAATTATCATCTGTATTTGTGGACAGCTGTAATTCATCATGCAGGAAGGCTAGGCCAGGAGGAATTGCTTAAGATTCAACAGAGATAGGTGAGAAGTTGTGCTGTGATAATGGTATAATTCCCAAACAGCAAGCAGGCTGTGGTATGATTGGAGGGATGTTGTGCTTAAAAGAAGCTGGGGGGGCTGCCGGATGGCGAACTGAACAATGTGCCCTTGTGTCAATGAAGTCAAACTGATTCTCTGGTATTGGTAGGTGTTGTGTGCTAAGGTGCTGTGTCTTGTTTGTCCCCTGATTTCAAGAGAGATATTTATGAAAAATTGGAGAAGGTCCAGCAGATAGCCACCAGGATGATTTGTATGTTAGAGAAGATGATTAGCATGTCAGAGAACTCAACATTTGGAGAAAAATTCAAGGAAATAGTTTAGATTGGAAAAGACATCTTCAAGTCCATATGTTAACCCAGGTCTGTCAAGTCCCAACCGAAATGATGTTCCTAAATGCCACTTCCAAACATCTTGTAAATATCTCCAGGGATGATGATTCTACCACTACCCCAGGCAGCCTGTTCAGGTGCTTGACAGCCTTTCCAGAGGAGAAATTCTACTAATATCTGATCTAAACCTCCCTCTGTGCACCTTGAGGCCTTTTTCTCTTGTTATTTGTGAGAAAAGCCCAACCCGCACGCTGTTGTAGACAGCAAGAAGCTCTTCCTGAGCTTTCTTTTCTCCAGGTTAAATATGCCCAGCTCTCTTAGGCAATATTCATAATTCTTGTGCTCCAGACCCTTCACCAGCTTCACTGCGTTCCTGTGTACATGTTCTAGCACCTCAGTGGAGAGATAGCTTGGAGAGGTTTCATCAGTCATCCAGTACATAGAAGATAGTTGTGAAAGAGAAGCTGTTTTTTGCTCAGAAGGATGAATAGTGACAGCAGAAATTTAATCTCAGTATGGGGAAAAGGAAGTCCTGGAGTAAGTTTCTGAAAAGCATGGTGGAATCTCCCTCACTAGAGATAATTAAGGCTCATCTTGGCAGCTCCACAGATTACTTGAGCTAAAGCCTTGTTAAAACCTAGTGAAATAAGGTCCAAGAGAAGGTTGGAGACTAGATAATGTCCCAAGACATTCTCCTGCCTAGACTACTCCATGATGCTGCGGTTACAGCTTTTTGTCAGTCTTGGCTCTGGACAGAGATAGCAAGGTTGTAGATCAGGCAGTAGCAAACTGTGTAAATAATGTGGTTACAATTACTGACAGGTACGTGATGGAATATTTTTTTAATATAAATATTGGATTTTTAGTTTTTAAAGCTGAACCAATAAAGAAAATAAAACTTACTTGCATTGCTTTTTTATTTTTGTTCTTTTTAATGTTTCATGAAAGAAAAGGTGTACTGATATGGAAGAAACTTAAAAAGGCAAGGTTGATGCAGTCAGAATTAAAATATCAAGCTATATAAATATTGAGCTAAAGGGAATAATGTATTTATATTATTTGCATTATATGTCATACATGTATATATCTGTGTTGTGGTGCTACGTTATGACAGTCTAGCAGAAGCAAATATGAGGGCTGCAGGTGTTTCACAGGGCTGTTTGCTTTGCTTGCCAGGTAGTTGAAATTAAGCAGTATTTGGTTCAGCTGGCCATATAGCATATGTTGCCTCTCAGGAAGGGGCAGAGCAAAGACAGTTGAGGTACTATATTAGTAAAGCTTGCAGAAATCATAAACATTGGAGAAGCAAGTGTTCTACAGGAACACTAGGGAAGAGCTGTATGGCAGATCTCTTGCGGCAGACGTTGCCACAAAGAAGAGGTATGTGGATTTGGGCTTTTTAGTCTGATTCTGAAATAAGATAACTTGATGATGAACGGATGTCTTCAGTAACCCTGTGTTCTCTTTTCAGTTGTGTATGATGTGATTCTGTATAGTGTCCATCTGTTTTGTATATTTTTGTGTTGTTTACAGTATTTGTATTAGATGCAGAGTAGTCAGGTGAGGTGGTGATATATATTTGCATCTGCACGTTCCAGAAGATGTGGGAGGAAACAGATATGTTGTAGAAAACTGAATGTGTCTCATAACTCTCTTTAACCTCCTTTTTGTGCACCTCTCAGTACAGAGTCTGAGGCAGAATCACAAATGCCTTGCTGTTCATAAAGATCTGGGCTGCAGATGTGTTCTTTTCAGGAGTCTTCAGTTCATGGCAGACAGTCCTTCATAAAGTCATGCTGTTACTGAAGAGCAAAGGAGGAGAGGGGAAAAAAGGAATTATAAAGTACTAGACACATAGGCATATGTCTAGGGTTTTTTAGCAGCTTTTGGTGGTGGCCTGAGCAGAAACCATTTCCCTAGAGTTTTCCAGTTTCTCTCTCTTTCTTTGGTCACACTCTGGAAAATTACTTTGGTGTCTCTTGCAAGAGAAGACTGTATTAATAGTCTTCGAGGTATGCTCTGTCTCCAAATTGTATGGTATATTCTAAGCCCCTGTGGTCTGCCCTGAACCATCATGTATCTGTAATCCCATTGGTCCAAGTGTTCTTCTGCGCCCACTTTGAACTCCCCTCTTAAGATGTGCTAGCAAAATCAGACCCTCTCTTAGCCCTTCTCCCCTCTTGGCCCTTCCATCCCCTAGGCTCTCCTCTCCCCCTCCTTCCCCCTCCCCCTTCCTCCCTTCTCCCTCAATAACCATGCTGTTCCCGGGGATGGGACACCCTATAAACTCTCATCTAATCAGCACCCTCAGAAGCCGTGTGGAGTCTCCTTGCCTGCCTGCTGCTGCCAGCCAACTCACAGCCTAGGGGGCCCTCCGGGGACTCCCCAGGAACCCCCCCTCCCCGAAACGAGCTACAACAGATGTTAGTTCTTTATAAACAATAAATCTTTGGATTTTCTCTCACATCTGTTTGTGAAGGATTCCCTCCAACCTTTTAGAGGAAGGTAATGGTGAAGGCATCTTGAAATTAATATGAGTGTACATTCATCTCAGGTAGTGCTATTGGGAAAGCTAAAGAAGGTTCTTTGAATTTCTTAAAGCAGGAATCCAGGCTTAATTTCCTCCCTGGGAAATGAGAAACACACAAAAAGAAGTTTTCTGCAAACACTTTTACCTTTCAGGCAGTGGGTACAAGACACCTGCAAATTTCTTCTCTGAATAGGATTCTCTGGGCAGCATTCTCCTGCCTTCACCAGAGGGTCACTTTTTCTGTCCCCAGAGTTGATGGCCTGATTCATTAGATAACTGTCTGTTTATCTCAAGAGATGTAGGGTCCTGTACACATAATTATTGATAGTTTGCATATTTAAGAAAGTACTGTATTGTGATGTTGTGGATTAGCCACAGTAGGTGGGCAAGTCCTTCCTCTGACTACTCCTTCAGTCTCCAAACAATGGATGGGGCAAAGAACTCGAAGGGTAAAAGTGAGAAAATTCATAGATTGAGATAAAGACAGTTTTATAGGAGAAGTAAAAGCTGTGCACACCAACAAAGCAAAACAAGGAATTACAATACTCAGCTGTCCTCAGGAAAGCACAGTTTCATTGCGTGTAATGGCAACTTGGGAAGACAAGCACCATCGTTCCACACATTCCCTGTTTCTTCTTTTCCAAGTTTTTATTGCTGAGTGTGTCATCATGTGGTTAGTTGGCAGTCCTGGCTGTGTGCCCTCCCAGGTTCTTGTGCACCCCTGCCTGCCTGCCTGCTGTCAGGGCAGCACATGGAAGCAGGGGAAGCCCTTGACGCTGTGTGAGCACTACTCAGGAGTGTTAGTGATGCTATTTTCAGCACAAATCCAAACCCTACAAGCTACTACAAAGAAAACTGACTCTCCCAGAGAAAACCAGAACAAGTAGTCAAAGCTGTTGCTGCTGCAGATGATAGTTTTGATCTTTGTGTTTGGTTGATACACCATTATATTGTCAATATCACAGAGGATATGTTGAGGTTGTCCTGCCTCTTTCTCTTTTCACCATTTTGACATGGTTTTTTGGTTGTGTTAATATGGATACGCTTATGAAGGTAATTTTTAGCATTTCAAGGAAGTTAAACCAAAATCATTAAAATCTCAATGTATGGAGTTGGGTTGACTCTGCTTGGTGTAATGAGTTGCTGACACATCCTGTTAATGCACGTGGCTCCTAGTCATCTGTTGTTTGAACTTAAGGGGTAAATAAAACTGGAAGGTGGTTGCTGTGCTACTGTATCAAACTTCAGAGCAGACTGCAGTCATGTATGTTATCAGCAAGTTCTACCACCATGTGGTAGTGTACACAGATCTACTGAGATTCAGGACTTTAGGATCGTTGCCAGTTTCTTTGTATTCTAAGTAGTTACATCTGCTCTTCTAGCGTTTGTTAATCCCTTCCTGTGCTTCTTTTCTCTGCCTTTTGCAGTGGTGTAGTGCATGCTCTGGACAGCTAGGTAAATTTTCTTGATATTCTGGTAAGTCTTGGTAAGTCTGTGTTAAATGCATGAGAAATTTTAACTTTAAAGTTAAATTTAAATTTTAACTGCCATTTTAACTTCAGCAGAGCGAGAGAGGCTTTAAAGATATTTAATGGCAATAAGCACATACTACTAAGCGGGTTCTCTGATCCTAAATTTCTGATCTCTAACATAGAATTGCTGTCTTTAGCATGGAGATGCTGTAGCTGCTCATTAACATCATCAAAACTGAGTGCAAGATGCTGTCTCTGAACCTTCTTATACTAGAGGCAGACATTTTCAAAACCGTTCAGTTTGGAGCAGACTGGAAATAATAGCCTTTCAGAGCTGAAGTTGGGTAAACCAATAAGCACTTAAAAATACGGTCTTTTAAGTGAGGAAAAGTGAAGTACAGCCTTAATTGATGCAGTTGTTACTGATGCCATCTGTAGTGCCCTAAAAGTGGGAAAAGATAAAATCTAATTAGAGAGAATATACTGCTAAGATAAATTATTGGATTTTTTTGCTTTATTGAGCCAATACTGATGAGGGACTCGAGGCAAACTGTCACCCAGTCATCTCTTTGAAGAAAAACTGGGTCTTAATCAGTCATCAGCCACATTATGCAGATCTGACCAATACTTGTTCCTAGCTTGCTTGGGATGTCAGTTTACAAAGAGTAGGACTCTCATTCTATTTTAATAAAAATATATAGTTAAGGAGTGCAGTATAAAGAAGTGTTCTGGTAACTCCTCCTCATATTGTGTCCAGCTAAGTCTGAAGGACTTGTGCTGTTTGAAGATGCATGTGTGTTTTCTTCTTATTTCTGTCTTGTTAACACTGCAGTAATTTATAACCTTTATTTGGAGTATTTGTAATATTGACTTAGCTTCAGGTATTTCTAATTTAGCAAAATCACATACTGTGGTTTTTGTCACACTTCTGTCTGCATTTGCACAATGAAGAGTATTTTAAGTATGTTGAAACCTGTGTATGTGTGCCATGTGTACGGATATGATGTGGTGTCATATGGTGTTAGTTTGATTTTAAAAATATGACTGTTATGCCATCACAAGGTCTGTAGTCCAAACATCCAATACCACTTTACGGCCAAGAACATGAAATACATGTATGTTCTCTTATGTGTGCGTTTTTTAAAAATGAATTTATTGACTATTTGTTTTGAGTCTACTAGTTTCTGTAATTACATAAGCAGGCATATAATGAAAATGCAGCCTCATTGGCTCACGTGAAACCATGAAACCAGAATATTTCTGTGTCAAATTATTTTTAATTGTTGCTGGGGATGGAGTTAGAGGCACAGGATATGTATAAGATACTTTGTATCAGAATACCTACATTTTCATGCAAGTAAATATACATAAACTTATCTGCTGTAACTATTTCTTCAGGTGAAATAGTAACTTGTGCTTTAGGAACTATGCTTGCTGTGTGTAGCTAGTTAAAAAAACCACAGAGGTGTTTTCAAAAGACTCATCCAAGTAATTGTATGAATAACATGTCTAAGCATAGCAGTGCAATAACAATAAGGCATTTAAAGTCTGTATTTATTACAAGAAACTTGGTGGCATTTAGGAACTATGTGAAGTCGTCAGTATATGCAGTTGAAGATCTGGGATTTGAAATTAATACCTAGAATAAACTGCAGTTTGAAATTAGTGCCTAGAATAAACTACAGCTCTTGCTTTGCCTCTGTGAAACCACTCAGAATTTCATAATTTTCCAGTGTTTGTTTTTGTATCATCAGTAGTGGATTTGGCACCTCTCTGTCAAAAAACAGAGATCCAACTCTCTCAAGTAATTTCTTCTCTTAGTTAATTAAACAAGTATCAGTGAGGGATTCAAAAAAATCCTGTATTCAAAGAAACAATGCATAACGTACTGTGTACTTGTTCCATCCTCATTATGATATCAAATCCTGCCTCCAGTGGCTGCTGAAACAATTTTTTACTTTGTCAAAAAGAATTGTAAATTCTCTCTCTCAAAGCTTAATTCAGATTTATTTATTTTGGTGCTTTTAGCTTTGCAGTTGAACTGTTACCTACTCAGGGGCAGGGTTTTCATCCAATAAAGGAAGAAGAATGGTATCTATGACAGAGACAAGAATGGCAAAGATTCCTAGTCTCTGCATTGATTTATCTGATCAGGGGACGGGGTCTCGTTTTCCAAGGTAAATCTGTTCATATAGATTTTATGTTTCTTCCCTTAGCTAAGAACAAATATTTGAGGACCTGTATGTATTTTGGTAAGTGCATTAATTTACTTGTACCAAATTATGAATTTTCAAATGTTGTATAGGGAGAACCACTCAATTTCATATGGCTAGAGTAATTTTAATCTGGGCTATTACAAAACACTATCATTGTCATTTTTTAGCACTTTGAATGATTTTAACAGAAATTACTTTCTTTTCTATATGCTTTACTAGAATATGCTGGAATTTATTAGAATATACTGCTATGTAGAATATAGTGCTGCAAATGTACAAACAAGTTGGAAAAGATTTTGTATTTGGTAGTCTTTTTTCAATGGACTGCTTGGAAGCATATGAGGAAAACATTTAATACCATCCATGTGTGGGAATCAACATTTGTAATAATAATTATTAATATTTACATTGACAACATTATAGGCTAGAAAATGCACAGAAAAATCTCAGTGGTTTTGCTGCTATTTTTGTAATTGCTTTTGTTATGATTGGTGACTAAAGGTTTAGACAAAAGATGCACATTTTAACTGAAACATGTCATAATTTATGAAGTACTCAGTATGAACAGACCTTTCCTTTCCAACTCCTTTGAAGTTGTGTCTTTAAAGGACTCTTGTAAAGTGTGTTGCTGTTTCCCATCAGCTTTGTCTGAACAGCCTTTACCAAAGGAAGGTGTCAAAGTCTGCCATAGTTCCAACTCGTAAAATCGATTATTGGACTTCCTAGACCCCCAGGTTTAAAAGACCAAATCACAACAATCCTTCAAACCCTCTCCTTAGTTAATAATTAACACCCCCTTAAATTGCTGTATTACTCCTTTAATAGACAAGAAAATGTTTAATAGGTTTTCTCTATGTAGAATAGAAAAGTAGTCTTTATTATGCTAAATTTATTTTTCTTTTCTGCTGTCTATAGAATGAACTACTGTTACTTAATCATTTTGGGGTTCTTTCTTGCAGGTCTAAGTGTTAGGGAGCCAGTAGTACGGTTGGCGAATCCTGTTACTGTTTTGACAAGTTACAATAGAGTTCATAGAAGCTCATTAATGATAAAGTACATGAGGGAGAAGAATAAAACAAGTTGGTTATGACTGACAGATAAAACAAAGAACCAAAAAAAGATTAAGGGAATAAGAATACAATGCACTGAAGTCTTTTTATTGAGAAGGAAGAAGCAGTTGTGATTTGGTAGTTCACTCCCTTGGTGTCAGACTCAAAATGAAAGAGTTTGTGGATTTGAATGTCTGGTTTGCCTTCTGTGCAGAAGGAGAAATTTGGAAATAGATTTTGTATGTAAAGTGTTGTCTTGAATACACTGAGATTTGTTCTGTAGCCGGACAAATGTAGCTTTATATTTTAATACCTTTACAATACAAATACAGTTCAATACCAGTAATGTATTGTGGAAATCACAGTGGCTTAAAATTGTGTGCTTCATGGACCTTTATTAAACCAAAACTATATAGTGTAGTAATGACAACAAAGTGGAGTTAATCGAGGAAGAAAATCCATAAAGATTGTGGAAGTTCTGTTGATTGTCTTCTGTTTTTCTTGTATCTTCTGTTTTGGACTTGCAGGTGTTGCGCTTCTGTAAAAGGCTTACTGTTTACTGATGCTACGTTAGAATCATGAAAGAAGTAGTTTTGATTAGGTAGAAGTATTTTAGGATTAGGGAGAGGTATTTTCATTCTTGTGAACTTGAATCTTTAACCAAACTTGGTCAGACTTTGAGCTTATAATAATCAGAATTTTTTTTTTTTTGGTGGTGTAAACAGTAGCAGACAAGAGCTGTTGAAGGAGAAGTCAGTAAATTAATTAATTTCCAACTCTTGTTGTTTTTCAGATTGTCCTTTGAATATTAATCTACATTTGCCTCATTATTTCAAAGTTTGTTGATAGTTTGGGTAAACGATGGCTCAGCTCCAGCAAGGAGGTCCAGATGAAAAAGAGAAGACCACTGCATTAAAGGGTATGAGTCTTTTTTGCCTTTTCTTTTACATATATTGACATTTCAGAAATTATTGTTTAGGAAAGGAAAATAATATGGTATAGTTATGAGTTAGAGCTTGGGAATTACAATACTAAAAGAGACTCTTAGTCCACCTGTGCTAATGCTTATGGTGTGTCCATTTATCAGTATTTTCATAAGATGGTATAAAGCATAATGATATATGGTAAGGAGTAACAGAATAAACTATTCATAGTTTAAAATTTTCATAATTGTTCTTTTAGATATTGACTGGCTTTTCTGTTCTTAGTTTTCAGAAGGTTTGATTTAATTTGTGTGATGCTTTTGTTTTATAGTTATACAACCATATTACAGCTTTTAAAAATCTCTTGGACTAGAATGCTAAAAGGGAAGAGGCTTTCAGGACATTGATATCCATATTGGTTTTATAAAGTTTCCTTTGTATGTTTTAAAAAATACACAGAGCTAAATGACTTAGGAGTAAAAATATTTTACATAAGTGGCATGTTTTGGTAGTGGCTTTCACTTTGGAAGTATATGAAGTTGGTTAGATCTACAAGTTAGTTAACCATACGTTGATTTAAAATGCTTGCATTGCACAGTTGTATTCTAAATTGTCTTTCAAAGGAGAAAAAATAACATAGCTTGCCACTCGAGTACATCCTGGATTTCTATCAAAGCATTATTAGAAAGCAGTGTTCCGTTACATGTGATGATAGATGGTGTTTCTTCAGTTGCTGCTGAGTTTGTGTGAAGTATTTGTTGAAAACCTGTGTAGTGCTTTTATAAGACTTTGTGCCAATTCTGTCCATTTAGTATCTTTTGAGAAAGCTATAGTTCAGATTTGGAAGTAAAACTCCCAATTTTATACATGGCATTAATTTGATTATCTTCAAGGATTAGTGTTAATGATGTGATCGAGTGATTTTCCATTTAGCTAGAGAAGGTCTCTTGCAGATCACTTAGTTTTCAGCTCTGTTGAACTATCAAATTGAGTTGGAAAGTCCAAGACCTTAGGTAAGAATGGTAGAGCAGATTTGGAAAGAATCCCAAAGTTGTAAGACATTTTAGATAAATTTAATTTGAAAAGTTGCACAAGAAGAAAGTGAACGTGTCAGTGGTTTCAACTCAGGTGCAGTTTTCCTTAGTGGCTGATGAAAGCTGTAAATCATGACAAGCTGTACATATTGTGAATAAGCATAATATACTTTGTATTTTATGGTCCTTGATACTCAGGAGACTGGGTTTTTTTTGTTGTATAGTAAGTGACACTTCTGTGTAAATACATCTCAAAATAGATAATGGTAAGATGCTATGGAAATTCAAGTGAAATTAAATTCCAGTGATGCAGTGTGACTGGAGTCTCTTCACCAATGAGAGAAAGATGTGCTAAAGACTGTTGCTGCCTTGATTTTGTCAATGTACAAAGGAAGAAAGGACACATTTTTTACATCCTGTTGTGGGAGTCTTCTTTGACAAAATTCTTTTATTTTTCTATATCATTTGGTTGAGAACCAAAGGAGCTTCTGCAGAACTTCCAAAGGACAGTGCACAAGAACAATCACATAATTTTTTGCATGAATTGAATTTCTTGGGACTTGCTGTTAAATAGATGTGATGTAAAAATGAGCTGTGGCTGAGAAAGACAGATTTAGAATCATCCAATCAGTATGTGGTGTTATATAGACATTTAGATACCACAGAGATACTGAGAAGCCATAGTACTTGTTGGAAAGATGCTGAATTTCAGCAACCATACCAGATGGCTTTTGTCCTCCAGCTTTGCCCAGTGGAATCACTCAGAGCTGGCAACAATCTGGAATAAATGTAAATGCTGGAATAAATGTAAAGTGAACTTGAAGAGTTGTAGAAGTGCAGGTCAAGGAACTCTCAAGAATGTTGAAGATAATTTTCAGTACATTTTAAACAGCAGAAATTTCAAAGTGTTGAATGTGTCAGTCCTAACCTTAGGTAATGTGGGTAGCCTACTGGCAACACGACCAAGCAAAAATAGTTGTACAGAATATAAAAATAATTGTTTAAGTACTACAAAGATGGAAGCATAGTTAATGCCAAATGAAACTTAAAGAAAATTAGTATTTTCAGACTTCTTTTTTTTGAGCTACAGTACTGGATAATAATAAAGGTAAAAATCCATATACTTAGAACATTTAATGTATTTCCTTGGTAACACACAGTATCTTGATTTATTAAATAATTATAGTTCAAAGTCAGTTTAGCACTGCTGAACAGACTGTTTGTGTGGTCTTCAATTTCATCTGACAAAGAAGTAGGAAAATGTATTTTGGTGAAATCCTGCTGAATTGTTTCTTGATTTTTTTTTGAATTAATAATCAAAAAATGTATTAGAAGTGTAGTGCACTGCATTGTGTGGAGATGAGGAGAGGAGAGATCATTGTACCCTATTACCTGTGTATGCAGTAATTGTTTGGTAGTTAAATGCAGATGTAAAGATGTCCCCATAAGTTTGCCTCTGGTTAAATGTAAATCCTTAAATCTAGGGTAAAGAATGTAGATTATGCTAATTTTAGTGTACATGCATTAGTGACTGTATGTAGGCTGTATGTAGGCTGTAGCCTACATACACAGAAAAGCATGTGTATGCCATGGCTTGCTATAAAGTGGATGGGAGTTTCTCTACCTTGAGAGCTATTAATGGGGGTGGTTGAGAGGAGGATTCAGACCTAACAGTCTGGGTATCAAAGGAGGGGCTGATGGCTGGTGTGTTCACACATCTGGTAAATGCCAGTGAGATGATGTGCTCAGATAATCTGAACTCCTCAAGAAGGCAATCAAGACACTATCAATCATTTAAAACTGAAGCTAGAGAACTTTATGTTGAAACCATGGTGCGTACCTCAGAGACTTATTTTCTAACACTGAGGTAATGAATCATTGAAACAAATTGCTGTGTCTTTGGTGACTTCCCTTTCTCTGGACATTTTTAGATTACTATAGAAATAAATAGGTACATAAATAAATAAGTAAATAAATGAATATGTATACAGGCAGTGACGTCCAGCTTTTGAAATCTGAACAGGATTTCCCATAACAGTGTCCTGTGTTTAGTAATACTGGGATATTCTTCTGCCTGTAAGATCTACAAATATCAGCAAACACTTTTTTTTAGTGTTACAAAGGAAATAAAAGAGACAGCATGCATTATGTATTTTTTTCTTTTACTTTTTTAGATTTATTGTCTAGAATAGACTTGGATGAACTAATGAAAAAAGATGAGCCACCACTTGAATTTCCTGATACTTTGGAAGGATTTGAGTACATTTTTAATGAAAGTAAGTTATATGTGCTTTGTAAAAACCATATGTAGAATAATGTTGAGTGGTTGTCAGAAGTTGAATTATACCTTATAAGTCCCTATTAAAATTTCATATTTTCCTGTTAGGATTGAAATTTTAAACTTCAGTGTTGATAGACTTGTAAATCTAAGACCTGTTTTTTATTTCATACAATTATCACAAAAATCCCTCATTTCATACAATGTTGTGGAGTTGTACTGGGCCTATTTTATGACTTCCTGTTTTCTGTTACAAAAGTGTTGATACAAAAATTCTGAAAGTAATTTCTGTAGCATTTGAAATCCGATTTAAAGATTGGTCATTCATTTAAGGAATGTTTTATTTCCTGATTAATTTTTATGGCTATAGAAGAAGTTGTTTTTCAGATGATAATTTGTCCCAGCTATTCCATTAATACCAACAGGAAAACACCTATGTATGTTGATCGAAGAATAAGCAATGTGATAGACTGTCTCTTCTGGTGTGGAACATAATTTTGCATTGCAGCCAAGTGTGTGATGCCTGCAAGCAAGTACTTCCAGCTAGCTCAGTCTCTGTGTTAAATGACTTAGTATTTATAATTTCCAGTGCATGCATTTTAAAATGCAGGTAAGAGATGAGCCTCTGAGCTAACGTAATACCAGACTGCAGGAAGTGACTCTTTCAAGACTGTTTAAAACCTGTAGAACAAATGGGAATGTTTACGATTTTACTTCTTTGCAGTGCCTGCTCTGTGAACAGAGGAACTTTAGTTTCTAAATCTGCCTGTTTTGCATCTTCCACTTTTAAAGAGAAAAAAGAAAAGAGCTTTCCTTTAAATGATAGTCATTTATGCAACACTTAGCTTTTTAATACCCTGATGGCTTTCACAGGTAGGTACTTAGAGACTAAGTGTCATGAAAGTGATGCTCTTTCTTTGATGGAAGGAGTTCAGCTCTGTCACTTTTCAGCTCCTTATTTTTAGATCTGCGCAGTGTCTACTGTCTTCCTTACTGACTTCAGAGTTAATAGTTCATATGTGGCTGATAAAAAGGGCTGAAATTTGAATTTTGGGGAATGAATTATGTTACTGAATATTCCATTACTAAACCTCACAGCCTGAGTGATTTCTTTAGAATGGAGGAAAACCTATTACATATGCTAAGAGTCAGCAAAGCAAAAAAGTCACCATTTTGCTTTTGTACATTTAATTCAAATGTTTAGTCGTGTATTTTTATGTCTTAATCATGCTTGTTTTTATGGTGGAAAAGTACAGAAGCTTGTTAGATTATTTAAATCTGAATAAGGCAGGGGTTCCACAAAGTCAGAGGAAAAATATAGGAGATATTTGTTACTTGTGGTGAGAGCCAGTTCATGTGCTGTTGAATGGCATATTTGAAGAGTATGTATCTGAGAAGGAGCAGCTGAAAGTAAAGGTATTATGAAAAATGTGAGAAGGAGAATGCTTGAACCCAACATTGGGATAGGAAACTCTGGAGAACTACTTCCATAGTATCCAGTACATGAGGTAAGGCAGGTCTAGAAAAAAAGTTAAATGAGCAGATAAGCATAACTATTATAGACACCAGATCTTAAGTGTTTTATTTAGAGCATCAGGAAATAAAGTTTAAAAGTTCTGTAAATACATCAACCAAGCGTTTTTTTTCTATTCAAGAGGAAACATTACAGAGAAACCTTTGTTTCAGCATTCAAAGTTTACTTGCACATATGACTGTTTTTAGTGTTTCACTTACATACTGCAGTTTTCTAATGCTCTGAGATCATCACTTGTGTTTTGTCTGATAGGCTGAAACATTGTTGGTAAAATATTTGTTCTTGTAGTTGGCTTTCTACTGGTTGCCATTTTATTATTATCATTGTTTTAACACAGCCTGTGTCTTCACAAGTGGTCAGATTTGCTGTTAACTTTGGCTATAAACAAGGCCAACTACAGGAAGTTGAGAGCAAAAGTAGCATGTGGTTTTGCTCTAAACAAGCATTCTGCTTTATTCTACTGTTGTAATCTCAGTGTACCCTAAATCTAGGAGGTCTTACCTGATTTCATGTTGGAGTTAAGATATTTTTCCTAACTGTGGACATGGTTCTTTTCTGATTGGCTTAGAAAGTTGTTAGGCTTGAAGAAAAATCTTTCCCTTACTTCCAGTTTCCAGCCCCTTATGTATTTGCATTTCTTTACAATGCAGTTAGTTTTGAAGTAGAGGATTTGTAGCTACAATTCAATCACCTGCAGATCAAATATTAACTGCTAATGTTTACATTTCACTGTTAATTCATAGCAGTTGAGACGTAAATATGTTTTGTGAAGTACTCTGGCATTTGATATCTGTGTGCAATTTCGCTGTCATAATTTCTGTTTAGCTTAATCTAGCGGTATATATGATAAATGCAAGTGCAATTTTTTTATGCTACATTTGTTTTCTGTTAAAAAACCTATAACCAGAAACGAGGAGGAATTCATAATAGCTTGATTTTTAGATATAGACTTATGTTTAAATTTTTAGCAGTTGAGTGTGCCTTACTTTTAATGAAGAAGGATATTAACTGGATATTAATGATTTTGTTTCTTTTACAGAAGGGCAATTAAGACACATTAAAACTGGGGAGCCATTTGTTTTTAATTATCGTGAAGATTTGCATAGGTGGAACCAAAAGCGCTATGAAGCCCTTGGAGAGGTACATAATTAGTGTGTGTGCATGCATGTATATATATCTCTGTGTGTAGCATTTAAATATATGGACACATTTAATATATGTGTGTATATATTTGTGTATATGTGTACATATATGTACATACACACATATATGTGGATGTATATATGTGTGTATGTGTTCATGTGCTATGCGTTTTGTTCTACCTGTTTCTCTGTAGAAGTGATATTTTTGCATACATTAATAAAGTTTTAGTGTGGTTCCAGTCATTTAGTAGAAAGTATTTCAGGATTTACTGCATATTAATGCTCTAACAGTAATTTCTATTGTTTGCTATATAGCTTAGGATGTGATTTAGGTTACTGTTTGACTTTAGTATATCTTCATAATAGAATATAATCTACCTACATAAGTCAGAATATTATACAGTGCAGTATTTTTTTAACCTTAGTCACTTCATGGATTACAAAGCTGTGACAATTTTCTTTTTGGCTGAAGATAAATGCATTGGTTGATTTTTTCATGTTACCAGGAGATAACAGAAAGCACTAAATAAAACAGAAATCTGAAGAATGAATTGGTTATCTGTTAGTGTATTACATATTTGGATGCTATTGGTACTTCCTAGGCAGTTCAGCCCCCCATAGCTACCTGCTCACTCCTCACTGTGGAATAGGGGAGAGAATCAGAAGGGTAAAAGTGAAACATTCACAGGCTGAGTTACAGTTTAATAGGTAAAGTAAAAGCTGTGCACACAAGCTTTAAGAAAGAAATCTTTAAATTTCTTTAATAAGAAATCAATTCACTTTACATCAACAGGCAGATGTATAGCCATCTGCAGCAAATCAGGGCCTGTTCGTGCATAATGGTGCCTTAGGAAGAAAAGTGCCTTATCCATACAATCCTGGAATGGGTTTGGGTTGAAAGGGACCTTAAATATCATCTAGTTCCCGTAGGCAGGGATACCTTCTACTACATGAGGTTACTTGAAGCCCTGACCTTGAAGGCTGATAGGGATGTGGCATCCCCACCTTCTCTGGGCAAAGTCTTCAGTGCCTCACCACCCTCGTAGTCAAGAATTTCTTCCTAACATCTAATTGAAACGTACCTGTTTTTGCTATTGCCCTTTGTCCTATCACTCCATGTTCTTGTCAGTAGTCCCTCTCCAGCTCTCTTGTAGCCCCTTTACTGAAGCTGCTGTAATGTCTCCCTGGAAATGTCTATTCTCTGGATTGAGCAACTCAAACTTACTCAGCCTGTGCTCATAGGAGAGGTGCTCCAGCCCTCTGGGGGTGCTCTGTGCTTGCTTGCTCAGCCACGGTTTCATTTGTGTGTCAGCCTGGGTTCGCTGCTGGAGCTGCCCAGCTGTTTGTCCTGCCAGAGCTTTGTTACCAGAAATTGATGAAGCTTGTTTTTTACCTTCTCCTCCTCATTCCTGCCAAGAACTGTGGCAGTGAGTAGAAAGTGAATGGGACTATTGCAGGTGCTTCTCACATCTTTTCACTTTGTATACTTTTCTGA
The DNA here is from genome assembly GCF_017590135.1 of Pyrgilauda ruficollis. Classification (NCBI taxonomy): domain Eukaryota; kingdom Metazoa; phylum Chordata; class Aves; order Passeriformes; family Passeridae; genus Pyrgilauda; species Pyrgilauda ruficollis. Next base: position 1,480,996 of record NW_024531488.1, read on the forward strand.
AAAAAGGGATAGTGCTGTGTCTTGATACACATTTCTTCTGAGAGGAAATACTGTTGCATGGCCTGTATGTATGGATGTTTGTGTGTGTCTACATTGTTCAAATATTCCCATTTTCCAAATAAGTGAGTTGGACAGGACATGACTAAAGATCAGTATGGGCTTCCTGTGCCACCACACTTTCCTGTGCATATTTGGAAATACACAGCAAATTTCACATTCTGTGCATCTGAAAAATGTGTGTAAATATCTTCAACACACAGGTATGAAAAACTTTTTGTGATTTTTTTGGTGTACTTGTTCTGGGACCAGGGATCTTATATCTGTGATCTGTATTGTGTATTTTGCCTTAGTTATAGTCATTCTCCGTGTTCCAGTTTGAATAATCTTTGAAAATTCACTTTGTTTATATTGGTAGGTAAAGGACAAGGAAGGCTTAAGGTCAGGTATCTGACAGAGAATTGTTCTAAGTTGTCTGTTTTGTTTTTTTAGAGGAAAAAAAAAACTTCATTTTTGTTTCAGTCTTTTTCTATTAGGTGCTCGGTACACATAATTGTTCCCACAAGCCCCAAATTTATAGATGTTCCATTGTCTGGATTTGATGTAGTTATTTGGGAACACAGGAGATGCTGATCCTTGGCATTTATTCACATAACTAAAATCTCGTTTTTTGTCCTAAATTAGTGAGTCACTGATGCAAACATTGAATAATACTGGAGTGGTATATCACCCTCTGATAATCTGTTTTGTAGTCTAAGGTAAAGATGTGTTCAGCAAACTGTGGTAGCTTAAGAAACAGTCACTCAAATGATATGTAAAATGATGTAGTAAAATCTGGCCTTAGGCCTTTGCTTTGAAACATTATCCTTTGGTTGTAGGAGTTCTTTAATGTGCATTTAGGATTCAGTTATGTAGCTTGTCATCCAGTGAGATGATGAAGTAGCTATATTTGTATCACTGAACAAAATTGTTTTATGTATTCGGTGTTTCCATTGTTAGCTCAGTCATTGCATGCTGGTTTTCTGATTTTTAAAGGATACATACATCCTGCACAAAACCACTTTTTTACTGTGCATATACATATATATATATTAAAAACAGTTATATATATATATATATATATATATATATATATGTATGTTGTGGGGTGTTTTTAATGTGTTTTATTCATTTTAAGAAGTGAGTGTACTCTCTGGCCTTATAGTACCAGCATCATTCTCTTTTTCTTGGAGCATTAATTTCAGTTTGGTTCTCCATGGGGTTTTTTTTGCTAATAAAAGTCATGAAGATACTGTCTGTGATGTTCTGCCATTTTTCTGATTGTGTGGAAATGGGTTCTTCAAAAATCAAAGTAGTTTGTCTACATCTCCTCTCCTTACATCTTTTTATTGTTCATTCACTGATCAATTATTTCAGGCACACAATTTTTTTCTGCAGCTTTTTGATATGTGTTGTTAATAGATAATTTAGTGAACTGTTAATAATTTTGTGATTCTGGTTCAGTCGTTGCTATTGTGGCATTGGATTTTGTAGAGAGCCTCTCTATTTGCTTTTTAAAAATTAAAATGGCAGCAGAAGTGCATAGAACATAGTGTTGCAGCTGCTTCGAACTGATGATTAATCCATGTGGCAAGTTCTAAGTATGATTGAGAAAAATTTCGTGACAACAGCTTAGTTGTTGCAGACTTTAATTGACTTTCTACTTTTATACTCATGTAGTATCCAGAGTATCCCTAGCATCAGAAGGTGGTTATTGTCTGTTGCTTTGCCTGTATCTTACAGCCTAAAGGCAATTATAATTTGTTGATTACTTGGACGCCATTGAACACTGGCATTAATATTTTTGGGAGTGCCTTCACTGATGAAGAGACTTTTACCTGTACTGACAGCTTACTTTTCTACCAATGTCTTAGAAAAGCCAAAGAGGATTTGTAAATATGTAGATTATAATGTGGACCATGACATAAATATCTCTGCTGTGATCCTATTCAAGTTAATGCCATGTCTTGTAATTGCAACCTTTCTGACTGCAAAAGTCTGTAGGCAGGTAGCAAAATAATTAAGATGGTTTTTTGCAGTCACCATTGTATAATGTTTTGTATTTATGTAGAACAGATATGTAAAGCAGAGAAATTGAACATTTAAAGCAGAAATTCCTGGTGTCATGTGTGATAACAGTTAATTTTATGTCATCAGAGAAGTCTTATGCCACTAGAAAAACTGCTTTAAAGTATGTTCACAAGTGTTAGATCCAGCTTATCACAAAGTAGATTGCCATCAAGGTTAATATTTGAGTAGTATGTGTGGCATAAGTATGTAAAATTATGATCTTGACAACCCACAATTCAGATGGCTAAGAGTAAAATTGGATTTTTATTTCCAGATCTCCTTTAAGTTAAAGAACAGCTTGGTCTCAACATGATTTAAAAAATAAGCGTTCACCTGCTACTAATTTCCTCCTTGGTTGCAAAGATCATTATATATTTTGATGACTGAGAGGCTATTTACATAGCACAAATGAAAGCATAGAGCAGCAGAAGAGGACATGTAAGTTAATGAAGAAGGAAGCATTAAGTAGTCTGCATTTGAAAGGGTAGCTTCTTGTATGAATAACCCAAAATCTGATGATAGGCTGCACGTGCACCTGATAGTACTTAAGGTCCAATCTTGCAGCCAAAGCTCATGTGAATAAGCTCAATAGGTCTATCTTGTGAATAAGGGCTGCAGGATCAAGTTTCAAATAAAATGTGCAGATTATTAGTAGAAATCCTTGCACTCTTAGTTTCAGTTTCCTTGCAGTTTATCACTGAACATTCCAATTTTTTCTCTGGCTAGCAATGCTTTAATATAATATAAAGTACATGCTTCACAATATGGATCAAGGAAAATTGCTTGTGTACCTAGATTTCTTAAAATTTCTTATAGATTTCTTATTTGCTGTTGGTTATTTATTGTTTAGAAAAACTCTTAATGAGTCAACAAAATAAATTTATAATAATGTAACATATTGTTGGATTCCTGAACATTTGCCTTTATGGAATGCCTGCTTGGCTTGGGCTATTGAAGAGGTTTTTCTGTTCAGATATGAGATACCAAATACTTAACAGGTGTCTGTGGAGCATGTGTGAATTGAATTTTTTCAGTGTCTTGTATTACAGCCAAATAAGGGTGAACTTCCATGGAGATAGCACAAAGGCTCACTAAAACTCCTGTTTCACAGGGAGAGTGAAAGCATCTAATTCAAATATCTCCCGTCCTTATTTTTGAAAACGGTTAATTTCTGTTTTGTGTCATCTCCTTTGATAGTGCTGTTTCTCTGCAGGTTATGCCCAATTTTGGTGGTTTAGGAGTGGTACTCCAGTTCAGTGGTTCCACTGAGGCACTCCAAACTGTGTGCTGCTCCCTTCCTTCCCCCTCCCTCTCTTCCTCTGTGATAGAATGGAGAGAGTTGGGAGCCAAAAAAGTAAATATGATGGGTTGACATAAAAACAGTTTGCTGGAAACAGCAGTGAGATAAGAAAACTAGCAGAAACAGCAAAAATATTAATAGCAAGAGTGTACAAAAGCAAAAGAGTGATTTCCATGCAAAGAGCTCACTATGGAGGTCTGATCCATGCAGCCAGGCTCCCTTGTTCCAGAAGTGAGCCCTTCCCTGTTAGTGGAAAATAACAGGGAGGTACAGAATAACCTCTGGGTACTAGCGATGTTCCTGCTCTGGCTGCTCTGGAAATGAACCCTGTCCTGGCCAGAATCAGGGCCCCCATCTACTAATGATAATTGCAGAATGCTTTTTGCTTTAGGAGAATTTTACAGTGGAGTCAGTGTTGCAAAAAATATTTGAATTGCACCTCTCCTTGAGGTACACATCACATTTCCCCATCCATCTGTATTACCCATGAAGTGCACTCAGGTCCTTCAACAAAAATAATTCCACTGTTGGCTTTGCCTTTGTTGGAGGCCGACTAATCCAAACTGTCACCCCTAACAGATTCCTCATGTGCAAAAAGGTAACTCTGTCCCTTCCGTGGTGCATGGGGGTTTTGATTGGGCAGGGCCAGCTAGACTGGAGCCTGTAGTGTTAACTAACCAGGTAGTCTTCAAATAAATGTAGATCCCAGTGTTTGAAGTTTCCACCACCCATTGCTTTTAATATGGTTTCAATAGTCGATTGTATCATTCAGCTTTCCCAGAGGCTGGTGCATGACAGGGAATATGATACCCACTCAATACTGTGCTCTCTGGCCATGAGGTCTATGATGCTATTTTTGAAATCAGTCCCATTGTAGTGATGCCTTTTCCTCGGCTTAAAAAATTGAGAGCCAGACACAGTTAAGGGATAAGAGATTTTTACCTCGGTACTTTAATAAGAATGCTGTGGTGCACCATTTCATCAAGGTGGGATGTGCCGCAAAGCACACACACGATAGATCACGTATGCAATTTATAGATCTTACAAATTAGCATATCTAACAAAGATGCCCCAATGGGAGGCCTGGATGAATGGCATGATATTCCCCCATTCTAGGAATTCCCCCCTGGATAGGCCAAATTTCTAGTTGACAGGATATGTTTTAGAGAAGACCTTAGTTTCCCAAGATAGCATGGGGTTTTCCAGCCTCCTGCTATGAGGCTTTTAGGATGTTTGGTTTCCTGGCCTAACAAAGTACTAGGGCTATGCTAAGTTATCAGACATAGGGAATTACAAGTATGCATGTTAAAAATACTGAAGGTACATGAAAGTTATATAAAAGAAAAGGCAAAAAATCATCTTCACATCAGTAAAATTCTGTTTTTTCTGGGTTGCCATGTTGCCACAGGAGTTGCTTCTTGAGGCCCAAGCTGGTGTTCCAGGCAGTGGTGTGAGGCACAGGGTTAGTGTGAGGGCAGTGTAATTAATTAACCTGCCAAACCTTCCGCTATTTGTATTTTGACCATCATCCACCACACCACAGGGGCTTTGTCTGTTTGGCCTGCTTGATCAGAGTGCATGTTTCACAGTTATGGATCACCTGGGAAATAGTGTCTGTCATTAAATTCACCCCATAGTTAAGCCACGAGCCCATCTGTATTGCTACTTCTCTTCCCTGCTGCCCTGCAGCATCATAGGCCCACCAGCCAGAAGTAATTCACCCTTATGCTCCCAGTCCTCATCCACATCCACCTGAGACAGTTAATTGTGGCAGCCCAATTCACCTGTCCATTCTTGAAATGCTCTTCAGTATCCTGACTCCTGCATGCATGTGCTGCATACATGCAATACTTTTACAGCCAACTTCTCTACCCGAGTAGTGATGTCTTGCCACAGTTCTTCAGCCCAGATGGGTTTACCTCTGTCCTGCCAGTTGGTCTTCTTCCATTGGTCCAGTCACCCCTGCAGTGCATTTACTGTCATCCAGAAGTCAGTGCAGAGGTGCAGCGCTGGCCATTTCTCTCATTCAGCAATATCTAAAGCCAGCTGGATGGCTTTCAGCTCTGCGACCTGACTTGATGCACCCTGTCCCTCCATAGCTTCTGTGTAGAACCCTGTAGAGCTGCTTTCTGTTTTCAGTGTAGCCCAGCCATACAGTAGGAACCATCAGTGAAGAGATCATACTTATTTTCATTTTCTGGTAGCTGATTATATGATGGGGACTGATCAGCATCTGTAACTTCCTCCTCCTCTTCTTCTGATGATAATGCATATTTTTTGCCTTTGGGCTGAGTCATGATGAATTCCAAGATCCTTAGGCAGCTGGCATTTGCTGTTTAAACTTTCTGTGTGATCAGAGTTATCCAATTACACTACATAATACCAGTGGCATGATGTGTGGAAGGGACTTTTCCTTTGAACACCTTGCCCAGCACTGGCAATCAGCTTGCCAGGAGGAGTTGTGCTTTGGTGCCAATCACACTGAAACAGCTCAAGCCCCTTCATAAGCTGCCAAGATCTTTTTCAGTTGTTGGCCTCAGATCCTTTGTATCCCCAACTGCAGAACCCCAGGGTTCATCCTCTAGTCTCCTCAGGTACTTTTCCAGACATTCCAGGAAGGACCATTCTCCCTGACTGTAGTGTAGGCCACATTTTTCACATCCACTCCTCTTCTGACTGCCTCCAGAGCTACTGCATGAAAAATCTATTTGATTTGATCAAAAGCTTGTCATTCAGGACGCCACTTAAAATCATCCTTCCTCCAGATCACATGCTGGAGAGGACTCACAATCTGACTGTAATCTGCAATACGCATCCTCCAAAACCCCTCAGCATCTAAGAAAGCCTGTGTTTTCTTCTTGATGGTTGGCAGGGACATGGCTGCTACTTGGTAGACCATATCCATTGGAACCCAGTGGTGTCGATCTTGCCATTTTACTCCCATAAAAGGAAATTCCTGGACAGGTCCCTTGACCTTACTTTTCTTCACAGCAAAAGCAGCCTTCAGAAAGATTTGGATTATGTTCTCCCCTCTCTCGCAAACTTTCTCTGTGTTCCCCAGCAGTGTGGTGGTGTCATCAACGTAAGTGTTCTGGAGCTTCACCCTTTTCCAGTGCAGCCTGGGTCAGTCCAAGGCAAATAGTGGGCCTGGGCTTCCACCCCTTGCACATCCAGTTCCAGGTGTACTTTGTGCCCGTCTAGATGCCAGCAAACTGTGGCCTGCACTCATGGCTAAACACATGGAGAAAAACACATTTGCAGTGTCAGTGGTGGCACCACTTTGCTGCCTTGGACTCCAGTTCATACTGAAGTTCCATCACAACTGGCACAGCAGTGGTCAATGGTGGTGTGACTTTTTTCAGGCTGTGACAGTCCACTTGTCAATCTCCACTACACTTACACACCGGCCATATGGGACTACTAAAGGGTGAGTGAGTCTTGCTGGCCAATCACTGGTTCTTCAGAACCCATCGCATGGCTGGGGTTCACAGAGTCCCGGCTGGCGTGGTGTTATCAATGGTGCACCGGTAGTGATTGGTACCTGTTGTTCTTCAACTCTCAGCAGTCCCAGAGCAGGAGGCTCCTCTGAGAGACCAGGCAAGGTATTCAGCTGTCTAACTTCCTCTGTCTCCACAGCTCTCCCAAAAGTCCAACAATGGCCTTTTGGGGTCCTTGACTTATCCTCTATTACAACCTGTCCTTGAAGGTGAGGGTAATGCAGGTTCTTGGAACCCCCCTTGGAACTGATTTGAGTGACACAGTCATCAGTGTTTGTAAGTATATATAAATAAGTTTTATTTTAGAACAGTTTTGTTGTAATGAAAAGCAGATATGTAGCTGATTTAGTTATCATTGTCTTGGTTTAAGACAATTTAAGAGGGACAATCTAAAATGAGGTACCTCTTAATTTAGGCAATAAGGAGAAATTAATATGAGTAGATGTAAGTGAAAAAATGTAACAGTTTATTGAAGAAATTGAATAGTGACAGGCAAAAAAAAAAAAAAGTAACAACTGGTTTTTGTTTGTTTTGGTTTTTTTAATATAAAAGATCAGCAGTAGTATTATGATTTACATGTCAAATGTTCACTATGGAGCTGGACCTGACCCTGTGGCAGCCATGGTACCCTAACCAGAAGAGACCCCTTCTCCCTGCAGGAGAGTCCCCTCCTGATGGCATAGCAATGATGTGAGGTGGTCCCAGCCATGCCCCCTCCAGGCTACTGCAAAAATTAACCCTGTCCTTGCCAGACCAGGACACCCAGCTACTAATGAATATTGCAGAAGGTTTTTTGCTTTAGCAAAATTTTCCAGTGGAGTCCATGTCACAAAAAAACACTTATGGTTGCAGTGTTTGGACAAAAATATAAAGGTAGGCAGAAGAGAGAGATTAGCCAGGATCTTTAAAATATGTGAAGGTGTGATCTCATTTCTTACTGTACAGAGAAGAATCTATGTGGAACAGAGACTCTTAGGTGTACCAGCTGAAGGAAGAGCCTAAACGAGCCTTAATCACTTTATGGAAGGCAAAGGCAGTTATAAGTGCAATACTTTAGGAATCCATGCCCTATATGTTATAGGTGGTTTTTCATACTGGTTTGATTATTTTCAATTTTTGCTAGATAAGTGAAATAGAAAAATGGGAAATGAGACTTTAAACAAATTAGGTAAAACAACTAAAATTGGGGCATGATACTGAATTTCTCTCTAATAAGCTCTAAGTAATAAGTTTCTAGAAAGTTCCAGTCCTTTTCCCATTTCTGAATCAATGTTTCTGATAATAGAGAAAGTTAGTGGAGGCAGCTGAAAAAAAATTAAATGTGTGTACAGTCTTTGTAATTTTATGAAGATGTGAGCTTTTAACAGTTTGTTAATTTTCAGCATTTCTTTTTTCTGAGTGAAGTAAATGGACAGCTCAGATTCAGGACTACTTAACAGTACCTACGGAAATTTAAATATGAATCTTCATTACATGCAGTATATTCATTTGCATATGCTAAATCAGCTTTCAAAATCTGGTGTTTGTGAAGACTTTTTAGTGGCATGATTGTCAGATGTGCTTCAGTGAACTCTTCTGGTTTGCAGGCAGCAATTGGCAGTACATTGGTTCATCAGAGTAACATGGCAGTTCTCGAAAGGTTCAGAGATAGTTTTATAATTATTGTTAGCATGATTTTTGAAAGAAATGATGAGCATCTCATAAACCCAGATGGGAGTTTGTTACGTTGTTGATAAATGTGTTTTACATTTTTTAATTGATAAACAGTGAAAAGCAGAAAAGATACAATAAGGCAGATGGTTGTTTATAAAGCACTTGTAACTTGCTGCAATTCAAAGAATGGTACTAATTGTTAAAAAGAAGACAAAAATTGGAATAGGGGGAGTGTTTCAATGAGTTCATCATGAGCTTTTTAAAAATAAAACCTTCAGCAGCTTTAGTTCAATTAGAACCATTCTTGCCATTCTGGGTTTACATGCAAGTTCTTAATAAAAGAACTCAGTTCTTAATAAAATTCTGTACCTGCCATTTTCATGTAGCTGAAATTAAAGCTACAGCTAATCTACCTGCATGTATTTTTTTTTCTTTTTTTGGTGGTTTGGAAAAACCCCAAAATTTATTATTTATTGCACAGCAGAATGAATGTGAATTATGATTTGGCTTATTAATTGTTTCTATTTAAAAAGAATGAGCACAGTAGCAAACTCCAAAATCCAGCAGACATTTTACAGCAAGGAAGTAAAATGGTAGCTAGGTAGCTAGTTGACTTGTTTTCTGTTCAAGGAGTGGTGAAAAAAACCGTTTTTTTGATAACTGTGTGAACAAAATAAATATATATTTAAGTAGTGCTTAGGCAGAACACCAGTCAGTATGTGTGATGAAACAAGTTAGTGCACCTTTCTCTTGTGAGTGTTAGGTCAAGTTTCCATTAGTGATATTAAAAGTTTCCATGAAAGACAAAGTATTTTCCTGCTTTTTCAGCATGAGCTTTTTGAAAAACAGATATGTAGATTTACTGCCTTCATCTAGAAGCATCTACTGCTTCATTTAGAAGCATCTCTTCTAAAATATGTTGATTTTCAATTGCAGAACTCCAGAAGAGCTTGTTCTCTTTCGCAGGATTTTCAGCTTTTGCAAGACTTCTATGCTTTCTGTGTTTTCAACAAGATACCTATACATTTCATTTTTCTGGGGATATTTTTATTAACACTTAGCAGAGCACTGATATTGTCAGTAAAGCTGTATCAGTTGTGTCAGTCTTTAATAGAAATAATTTGTTAAGTTGAAAAGTTATATCAGGCTGATCCGCTAAAAATGTGTAGAGTGCCTTTACACAGGAACATCTTAACCATTATAATAGCTACAGGTCTATCTGCCTACTCTAGTGGTGGAGCTTCCAGGTGTAAAGGAGATCCTAGATGAAACTTACTCTGGTGAAGTGCAAGAGGTAACCATGGTAGATGGAGCTAGGCTTACAGGATGACTGTGAAGCTGACTTCTAGGGTAGAAAATGTGCTGGTTTTCAAGATTTGTAGGGTGGTCATATGTAATTATTCACTTAAGTTATGTGAAGTTTGTGTGAAAACTTTAGAAGAAGCATCATAAATCCTCTGTAGCTGTTACCTAATCCTCTGGGAAGGGTACTGATTGTCAAGACTGTTACAGTCAGTATGTGACATAGACCGAGAGAAGAAAGAACAGTTGTTTTAATCTCTTGCTCTGTAGTTAAATCCAAAAGAATTAATTGCTCTAGGCAATGTTGGCCTACTTTTATGCCACTTCAGGATAATATTTAAACTCTGTGAAAAGTTTGAAAGCTCTTCATATGCAGCTGTCTTCTTTCCATTTTTGGTACCAAACAGCTGTGCTTTCTACATGCTGTCAGGTTTTGACCTTAGCTTTAATTATGGGAAAAGCAGTTTCAAGCTCCTGCTCTGAGTGAAGTAGAAAACTGTTTAAGAAGGCCTTAGACAACTGCATGTCTCAACACCTTACCCAAGTGCCATGGGTAAGAATCAGAGAAAGGCCATCAAGCCTGATATCCTGGTGCGAGTCTCCTACAGACCACCCAACCAGGATGAAGAGATGGATGAATTGTTGTATAAGCAGCTGGAGGATGTTTCCAGATTGTCAGCCCTTGTTCTTGTAGGAGATTTAACCTGCCAGGCATCTGCTGGGAACTCAACACAGTGGAAAAGAGGCAGTCTAGGGGTTCTTGGAGTGTTCAGAGGAGAGCTTCTTGTCCCAGATGGTGGGCGAGCCTGCCAGGGGTGGGTTCTGCTAGACCTACTGTTTGCAAACAGAGAGGAGCTGGTGGGAGATGTGGTGGTCATCTTGAGCACAGCAACCGCAAAATTATAAAGTTTGCAATTCTTGGTGAAGTAGGGAGGGGCCTCAACAAAATTTCTAGCCTGTATTTCCAGAGGATGGACTTTGTCCTATTCATGGGATTGATCCAGAAAGTTCCCTGAGAAGCAGCCCTTAAAAACAAAGTGGTCCAGGAAAGTGGACATACTTCAAGAAATAAATCTTGCAGGTGCAGGAGCAGGCCATCCCTATGTGCTGAAAGAGAAGCCAGTGGGGAAGAAAACTGGCCTGGCTGAGCAGGGAGTTTTCACAAGAACTCAAGAGAAAAAAAAAGAGGGTTGAAAAAGGAGTGGGCAACTCAGAAAGCATTCAAGGATGTTGTTAGGTCATGCAGAAATAAAATCAGAGAGGCAGAAGCTCCATTAGAAGTTAATCTGGCTGCTTCTGTAAAGAATAATAACAAGTGTTTTATAAATACTTTAATAAAAAAAAGGACAAAGGAAAAAAACTCCATTCTTTATTGAATGCTAGGGGATGAAAATGGTCACCAAAGATGAGGAAAAGGCTGGTGTATTTCACCTTAGTTTCAGTGTTCAACAGTAAAACTGATTAGCCTCAGGACAACTGGCCTCGTGAGCTGCTAGACAGCGTCAAGGAGAAGAGTAGATGCCCTGTAATCCAGGAGGAGGTAGGTAGTGACCAGCTGTGCTACATAGAGGTTCACAAATCTATGGGAAGATGTGGATGCCTAAAGGTTTTTAGCATCAGCAGAAGTCGTATGAGGAGCTTCTGAAGGAGTTGGGGTTGCTTAGGCTGGAGAAAAGGAGTCCTTTTCGGTTAAAAGTAAGTAAATCCTGTTTATTTTGACCCACTAGTATTCTGGAGCACAGAGGCAAAATGGTGAAGACATCTTTCTATGAGAAGAAGGTGTTATTTAGAGTTCTGCTCTGGATTTACATAAAATTAATCCTTCAATCCATCTGTGAATATTTATCTGGCCATTTCTGCTGAGCAATGAAAGGTGGCAGAATTAGATGATGCATGACACATCACTGTTTTTTTTGTCCGTGACTGCAAAAGCTGGTGTGCTTTAACTGTGGTCATCTGATATGTCAGTTGGTTTTCACATGGATTTTTAACCTTTTGAAACTGTAGCACTGCCTCACCACCTTAATAATGGGTTTTTCCATAATAGTTGGAATAATCAGAACTGCACTTTCTTCCAGATCTCTTTTCATAATTCATCTCTACTATGAAATTTAGAGATGTGATAGTTGTAGCTATATAGATAGGACTGGAGTATTGAATTGTATTCATAATCTTCATTTAAATTTGTTCCATTGTTAAACTTTTGAGCTTTTATTAGTTTCCTGTTTTCTTTTGCAATCTTTTAATCATTATGTTTCTTGTCTCACCTTGGGTCACGGGTCTTGCTTTCTGCTGATGTTTAATTGCTTGTAGTGCAGATGCTTGATTGAATCATCTGCTTAGTATTGAGATATAGATATATATATATATATGTATATGTATATATGCATATGTATGTATATTTTTTTAAAAAACAGAGAATTTCCATAAGATGGACTTAGTAATTAAGCCATTTCTAAAGCCAAATAATTGTCAAGTGGTTTCTAAAATTAGAGATGCTTCTCTTAAAAAGGAAAAAAAAGGAAAACAAAAAATAAACCAACAGGTGTCAGCAAAGACCATGTAACAAAACATTGGGTCAAATCAGATCAACAGTATGTGCTGCACTCGTGACAAATCCCTGTTGTCTTTCATTTAATTCTCTCAAAAGACCTTGAGATGTTAGTTGTGATCAGTCAGCTCAAAATACAGAATATCACAAGTGTGTATGAAGATTGAATTTAATTGCTTTCAGTAGAAAACACAAGAAACCACAGAGAGATAATGTCAGTTCCATCTTAATGAATTGTTTTCCCACACTATAATCCAAGTGAGGTCTTTTGGATTTTTAAAATACCATTGATTTTCTTTCTCTAATTTTTTTTCCTTTTTTAGTCTGCAGTGAGCTGGGGCTTTCAGGGTCTTTTGTTCTAGAATGGTGATAGTGAAGGTTTTTTTTTTTTTTTTTTTTTTTTTTTTTTTTTTTTTTTTTTTTTTTTTTTTTTTTTGTTTTGTTTTGTTTTGTTTTTTGTTTTTGTTTGTTTGTTTGTCCCAGTTCTTAGGTAAGTCTATCAAAGAGCAGTATGTCAAAAAGTTCATTGCATCTCTCATTAGTACGTATTGGCAGGTTTGTCACCTCAGGGTCAAAATAAAGCTCATTCAACCAAGGCTATGGCCACCACAGTAGCAAGCCTCAGGTCAGTCCCACCACTTGAGATTTGCTGCAGGGCACTGCAGGGCAGTCAGTTGGAGTTAATTTTGCATTTCTTTCACTGAACATTATTGCTCTTACACTGTGAAGAGGAAAACATTGTGGGTTTTTAGTCTATAACTACTACTTTAGTCTTTTTTTAGTCTATAACTACTGTATGTTATAGGGATTGTTTCCCTCTGTACTTATTTTCTCTTCATGCATTGGAGTGCCTATTACAAAGAGGAGACAAATTTTATAAAATAACAAAATCCATTACTTGTCATGACTTTGCTTCTAGTGTTTTATACTTTACTTGTGATGACATTGCTTCTAGTGTTTTATACTTGTTTGTTTTTAAGATAAGTTACAAAACCTCCAGCTTCTGTACTCTGCTGTGAAGTTATTAGAAAATGCTAATAGCTCTAAGGAGTCTAATCTCTTATGTTGAATATGAATTATTTTAAAATGGTATCTTTTTTATGCCCATGGAAGGTCCATTTTTGGGAAACTTAGATCCAAAAGATGGTAATGTGTTATGTCAGGTGTAAATTATTACTTAAAACGATTTCAGAGGTCTGAGGAGCTGATGGTGAATCAGCTGATGTCCTGTATGAAATTCAGTCAAAGACACAACTTCACAAAAAAAGAATAAGCAAGGCTGACTTTTGTACATCCATACATGGATTTCTCAGGAGAACTGGTGATGTTCAGCTGTAGCTCTGTCACAGGATGAGAGGTGATAAATAAACCTAAGGTCACATTAGTTTTGTATCTCTAAAGAGAGGAAAACAAACCCTTGCATTTTTCTTCACTTCAAGTATATGAAGTTACGACTGAGTGACATTCTGCAGAGGGTAGAAATGGTCAGACTTCAGTGATTCTAAACTAAAAATACCACTAAGAATTTTTATTCTATTTTTCCCCCTTTTTTTTCTTGTAATGTTTGTTCATGTAGGAGATTAAACTGAGGTTAATATACAGTTAACTCAGAATGTTATTGGAGGAATAGTAAACTACTAGTGACACTAACAATGTACAAACCCCTTTTATGATAAGACTTAGGAAAATCGAAAAGTCTATCAAGAAGGAAAATGCCAATTCAGCTATGTTTTATTATTCAGCTAGAGTCTACTTAATTTTAAATATACTAGCTCTATTATTCTGAGAAACCTGGCCACTCATAAAAACATGCAACTAAAATTATTGTCATTTGATTCTCTTACTCTCTTCACTCTGATTTACTTTGAAAACTGTCTTTAAAAATTATTGAAAAGTTATCTGACAGAATGTTTAATGAGTGTTTTTTCACAAGCTGGCATCTTTGGAGGCAGAAGCCTCTATCCACTAAGTGTGTTGTTGCCAATACATCTCCCTCATGATGGGAAGTAGCCATTCTTTACTTTGAGAGAGTAATTCTGTCTCCGTTCATATTTAGCAGTGAAAAGTGATAGGAAGAGTAGAAATAGTGGTGATGACTTTCTTGTTTCTGTTTTGAGTATCTGCAGATGAGAAATATAATATGGGAAATCTCAGATCTGTCCAGCTGGATCTGGTCCACCATAAGGATATATTTAATCTATAGTTTTGTCTGTTTTCTTTTTTTCCCCAAAATCTGCTACAAGTGTGTAGGAGTAGGCAATGGAGTGGACAGTTTGTGCTTCCTCATAATTTCTCCTAGGTCTTGTAACATGTCCTCTGTCGTGGGAGTGATTGTAATGTCAACCGATCTCATGCGCCTTATCCTTTGTTGTGTCACATGTGTTTTTTTTCTTTATCATGTGTTAACTGTACACCTGACATTTGACAGGGTTGTTGGTATTTTGGTCATGAGGGATGCACATATGGGGAAAGAGGGGGACATGGCAGTTGACTGTCTTCAAAAGAGACTTTGTGGTTTGTGCTAGCCTAGGGATTCCTCACATCTGTTGTGAATCCATGGCTGTTGGTTGCATGGTAATGATTTCCAATGACATCTGATAGACGCCAGGTTAGAAGTGAGGCCGTAAGTCATACAGGCTTATGCTGATTTTTTAGTATATTTTTAGCTGAGAATTCACTTGAGAAAACATTTTGCAAGTTTGAGTAATTTACTTTGTCTTTTTTCTTATTTTTCCTCTGCAGCAGGCTTGCAGTTCCATTTGTATATGTATATATTTGTGTATGTAATCTTTGGGTGGGTAGCCATGGTTGGTTTTGAAAGTGGGAGCACATTCGTGGGGGAGAGAAGAAAAGAATTTAGAGGACTTGGGTTGTAAAGCACAGCATGGGAGGGGAACTTGACGGGCAAGGCTCAGTGCACTTCACTGAGTCCCAGCATGGTATGTACTGAAGCAGCTCCTCTGGATTAGGATGTAGGTGTTCTTAATCAAGTCATTGAGTTGTGACCAGTTGTCTGTGTACGTGGCAGTCTCTGTTATGGAAAAGTTCACTAGTGGGTCAGCTGTAATTCTGCTCTTCCTCATGAATGCCATGCTGGCTTTTGGTTGTTTGTAGAATGTGGTACAAGGCTTTTTTCAATGTATTACAGTCTTAAAGTGGAGGGGTTATTATTTAAAACTGAGTTATTCTGGAATTGCCCCCTTGCTTTGTAGGATTTCTTTTTTCAGCGCTCTTTTCCAGACTCTGTTTAAAGACGTCCTATACTTAATGCATTGAAGTATCTCTTTGGTATCTGTCTCCACTTTTAATTGTATTTAGACTTCAGTACCTTTATGATTTTTGGAACTTTAAACATGCTGTCACTGGTTCTTAGTCTTTAATTTCTGTTTTCACATACTTCTATACAGGTATGAATCTTTTGATCGTGTAGTTTCAGAATGCTGTATTGCAAAGATTTCACAAATTAGACTGATAACAAAATTTCTTAATGCTTTTGGTCATTGAAAACAATCTGTAAGAAAGTTCTATGAACCGTAGTCTCAAAATAACATATGTTGTAGGAAGCCAGGATCTTACCAATTAATTAATATTACACTTGTAATATTAATATATTACATATATATGTATACCAGAACCCATAAACCACATATCTGGTGTATACCAGAGCTAGGTTTCCAACTGTTGTTTCACTTTTGCTCTGCAGAGTGTATGTAGCATTATATTCCTGCTATCATTGTGCAGAATGTTTCACAATGCAAGGGTAAAACCTCAGGTGTGTCATAAGATAATGTGCTTCTCTCTGTTCTTTTTGCTTTCTGTCCAAGACATTAAATTTAATTTCTTTGTGATTAAAATAGCCTGTTTTCTGGATCCATATGAAGGCTCACTGGTCATGACATCCCCCAGTTATCCATAAGGCTATTGGACTTTGCATATTATGTATTTGAGACCACTGGCAGTTTGAAAAGGTACTTCTGGAGGGATTCTCTGTTATATCCAACATAAATCATGACTGACTTATTTTAAGCTCCTCAGAAAGGCACTTGTGAGCACTGAAGATTGGTTCCACTCCTGAACCATATGTATTAAGGCTCTCAACCTTGTTCACCATAGCTGAAGGAAAACTACAACAAAGAAATGACAGCAGAGATTAGATACTTGTGCTTTTAATATACCAAGGATAATATACTTGGTTTTAGTGCCCAGGATGTGTTCTACTCAGCTGTGATCCCTGCTCTCATCAGCTTGCCTTCATTATGGGAATTTTTTTAGTGCAACAAAATTAGAATAGCTGTGATTTCATTTAGGGCAGAAGTTTCTCAGGCTTAGGGAAAGCAGAACGTGGGCTCCTCTGGTCAATGAGAGCAATTTAAAATGCAAGCAATGTAGAATCCTTCCAGACAAGAGTGCTTTGGTCTGGGAAGAAAATTTCCTCTATTATTCAGTTTGAGTGCTTTTTTGGACAGTCAAAGTGTTAGGCTTTCCATGGAAAGGATGTCTCCCTTGCTATCAGAGCAGGTCATGAGAGGCATGGAATTTTTTTGTATTTGTGTTTCTTTTTTTTTCCCTTCCTCCAGTTCGCTCAACAGTCAGTAAGAACACCTTGATAGTTTTAATTTCAGATATTTGTCTTATTTGGGATGTATTTTCCTGATAGACGGCACTTGGATATGAATGAAGTACAGAAATACTCTAATATGAGGTGGAATCTTTCAGTATCTCATACAAGAAATACAAAACTGTCAGTTTCTTCTCCATTTATCAGGCAATTAATTTCATAAACTGTGGGCAGGGCTTACTATTGGTTCTTCTTTCTTTGCAGTCTTGGATACAGTGATGCCTGCTCTCTGGCCACCTTCTTACCTTGTATTACAGTGCAGTATACTGCTTACAGCTTTGGCACACCTTAACCTGTTTCAAGAGCCTTAGAAAAAGTACAGCTATCCCAGGTTAGCATGACTAACGTGAATAGGGCTCTCGAGTAAGTGTTACAGTTTGCATTAAGAATCTCTGGATCTAAACAATTTGTTGCTTGATAGTTCAGATAGTTTATTGATGCAGGACTGAATTGATCAGCCTCTGTCACAATACACCTGCAGTGATGAGCAGCTGTGTGACAGCAGTATTTATTCCAGGATAGTTCATAGAGTGTAACCAGAACCACCTACTCATGCAAGAAGTCAAAAGACACTTCTCAACATTCTACAGTAGTTTCTACAATAGTTTTCAGATGTTAAATGTAGAACACTAGCATGCACAAGATAATACTGCTACTAGAGAAGCTGTGGCTATATAAATTGTATAGATTTGAAATAGTCTAACTAGTTCTATATAAAAAATAACACACGGTTTGCTTTTCTTTTTGCTTCCTGTAGGAAAGGTATTTTAATAATTTTCTTTTTTTAATCATCAGCCATAAAGTCAGAAGGAGCTGTTAAAAGCATAAAAATCGAAAGATAGTGTTGGATGTATAGCATTTTCAGTACTTGCACCCATATTCCTAGATAGGACAGAATTTTGCTAGATTTTCCTAGGCAGGACCAAATTTTGTCAAGTTTCCCAGACACATCTATGGTAAAATGCAGGAAGTCTGACCATTAGTGATGTTTTCAAATCTGGAAAACTTTGGACTTGGATGGCACTTCAAGAAATCTTGTGTATCAGTTTCCGTCATTTAAGACTGATAGTGTACCATCCATTGCTAGGATATCCCTAAACATGTTGATCTACTGCAAAAAAAGCCTTCAACCCATTCTGTGGCTATGTACACACACACACACATTATACATACATATATATATATGTAGTGGGGCAGTTTTAGGGGTTGTTCTGTTTGAGGGGGTTTTTTATGGTGTTTTTTCCTGAAATCTCCCTGGGCAATTCAGGGCATCCAGGTGCTGAGCTGTCTGAAGATGATAATCTCAGACTTAGCATGTGAGCCTCCTCCTCCTGTATCTTTCTTTATGTTTGCTTTTATTGAAAGCATTCATTAGGTTAAGTCTTTGGCACACCAGAGTGTTCTACTGATTCAACACTCATTTTTAAGGCTGTATTGCTCTTTATTGTATTAGAATAGTGCTTAAAGAGTCAGTTAGAATGACAGCCCCATTGAGATGGGATGTGGAAAAAATGAGTAAAGGTTTATTTCTGCTCTGAAGACACAAGTCTAAATAAATGAGAAAGAATAGAAGAAATAGATGCAAACAGATGTAAAAAGGGTAGACTTTCACAAGTGGTGTCTAAAGTATATTTTCTGCATAGCAGTTTTTCTCTTCCAAGTTTTCTTTTAGTGATTTTAATGGTGAGTAGATGCCTGAATTGAGAGTTAAAAACAAAATTTCTATTTTGTAGTCCGTGTTATCATTATACTCACTTTAATGTCAGTACAACATTAGCATTTGAGACTGCAGGAACTTAACTGCTTTACTGGTTGGTGTTACACTGCAGTCGATTTTGGTGAACCATAAAAAGTTTGGCCCTGAAGATAAAATTACACTGTATGCGTGTTCCAAGCATACTGCTTTGGGGATAAACATGTCTTAAATCAACTCATCACTTGCAGCTGAATTCCTTCTCCAAATGCAGTTTCTGTGTAGATAATAATGTTCAGAAGGACTGATTTTCTGTAAACCATAAAGTTTTTTGAAATAATTCTACCAATAAATGTATTTGAGCAGGATCAGAAAGAATTCTTATAACCCTAATAAAGATTTGGGGTTTTAGAGAAGGGAAAGGAGGGGCATATACCAACATTTTTAATTAGCTTTCATTGGTACTTCAGTTTGTTCATATGTGTTCCAAACATTTGCATATTGTGTTTCCTCACATTTACGTAATAAAAACTTTTGGACTTCATTGAAACTTCTTTTTGTAATTGTACATTTGGAAAATGAAATTTGAAGTTTATGACACCCTGGCTCCTACTTGCTTGGATGATAGTGTTTAGTTAAGATGCCATCGCTTGAGACCTTTGTAACAGCGATGTTTCTATTGGGGCTTAATATACTGTGGGTTCAGATGGATGTAATTGTGGTCTTGAGGTGGTAATCTAAAGAATATTTTCTTGGTTTGTACCCAGATATTCTTGGATTATTATTCTGAGACTTAGATCTTGTACTGTCTGGAATTTAAATACCGTTCCCTGAGCTTTAGAGAGAAGATAAGCACCATTTCAGCCTCTTAAAATGAGTCCTGTATTTTACCTTTTTAATTTGCCTTCATTTTTTTTTCAAACTCTTATAGCCATTGAAATCCAGGCAGTAATGTCCACCCCATTTTTACAACCTCAAATGGATGAAGTGCCTGTTTGTTCCTCACTTTAATTCCCACATTAATTATAGTTAGAAATTACTTAATCTGCGTCTCCATTTTTCTTAGAATATATAAGGGCAGAAAAAAAATGTCCCTAGATTAGGAGACAAGAATTTGAAATGTGAACAACTTTATTACATTTAAGAGGGCAAGTCTTTTGTTGCAACAGGGTTGATTTTTGTGTAGTTTGTGGGTTTTGTAACTTTTTTGTTTTCTGATGGGTTTTGGTTTTGTGGTTTTGTTTGGGTTTTTATGTTGTTTTTGTTTGTTTGGAGTTTTTTTGTTTGTGGGCTTTTTTTGGTGTTTTGTTTGGTTTTTGGTTTTTTTTCTTTCTTCAATTTGTTGCTTTCTGAAACAATACCTTTGTTTTCAGGATTGAAATGTCAATTTTATTCCTGTATGGGGAAAACAGACATAAACACCCCCATAGTGGGCAATCTGTATGGTGTTTTCTTCTATTTAGCCATCTTTGACCCATACCTCCCCTGTTCAGTGAGTAGAAATGGCAAGGTAACTTAGCAGAGGGTGGCTACAAATCTGCTCTCATGAAGTGAACCTGGAGGTGAGAGAATTCCAGAAATCTGCTAGTAGACAAAATGCTTTACAAGTATTTCTTTACAATAATAGCCTTTCTTCTACCCCCTGAGTATATATTAATTGGTTATAAACCTTAGTTTTGAGGTTATTCACCTAATTATGCACACAGTAGTGCATGATGGACTCACAGGTACAGTTACCCTCCCATTGTAGTGGCAAGAAGTCTTTTCTGTGAAACGTAGAGAATTTTACGTCTAAAGCTCCAAGTCCTATAATTACTTACACAGTAGAGGATTCAGGAAAGTAGCAAAACATATACAAGTACTTAGAAGTTTAACCAATTAGCCTTTAAGTTGTCTGCCTGTGTATGTCATTATTGTATGTGTTGTAGTATCTGATGGCATTTCTATTTTTTCTTTTCTTCCAGATCATTACTAAATACATTTATGAACTACTGCAGAACGAATGCCACTTGAAGAAAGTAACTCTTCCAGTAAGTATAAGGGCATTTCCAAGGGCATAGTTTTTTTAATATGTACCCAGCATATCCTGTGATCCTATATTCATATAAAGACAAGGTGTGCCAGGGCTCTGTGCAGGGCATTGTTTCAGGACACTGTCTTTGCATTTTGCATGTGTATACGTTCCACCTCACTTCTCGTGTTTGATTTCTCCAACTGAACGTTCCTTATAGTATAAGTAAAAGTTAAGTTATGTTAAATTAGAGTTCAATTATATTGTATTAATTGTGTTATGTTAAAAGTTGGAGTTGTTAGAATGTGCTGGAGGAAGGGTCCGGGGTTTGGTGTAAGGGCAGTCCAGTGGGGCAGAGTGAGGTTGAAGAAGATTGGATGGAAGGTCTGACCAATCATTCAATGCCCTGCAGAAATGATTGGTCCAGAACAAACAGCGTTAAAGACCAGTGAGAAGCCTGGAAATGGACCAATCACCGCACGGATCCAAAATCCACCAAATCCTGGATTCAAAGTGGGCTGTAAAAGGGGGAAGTTCGATGGGGCTTGGTTCTTTTTGGAAGCTTGTTTTGTGGGGAGAGCCCAGTACGTCTGGGGATAATGTACTGTTCTGGTTTTGAGTCGCTGTGTGAGTGCTTGGGCCTATCCTGGGCATTCCGTTCCTTGTAGCTGTTTAAATAAATGAGAACCTCTTTCTCCTGAGAAAGTTTGGTCTCGTTCATATTTATAACACTTACCTTACCAGGTACCAGAATTTTCAAAATGTGGTGCTTTTAATAGGAGCGCCATAAGCTTTCTGAAAAGTATTTGTGGATATTTGAGATGTCTACAGCTGGATGTAGAGAACAGAAATGTCTTTGCAGGCAGCAGACTACACTCACATTCAGTATCAGTAAAATATTCTTCAGTCATTTTTTAAAAATGCTTTTTCAGTAATTTTTAATATGTATGTAATATGAAGTGCTTTTGTTGCTTAGTGAAAATATTTAATTAACCCTTGGAAAGATGTAGTGCTCCCCCACATATCAGAGTGTTTATAAATACATGTGATGTGATATGATGATGTTCAGGTATTTTTATATTCTCTATTGGAGAGTGCAGGGGAGACTGGGGTGTGACAGCACTATGTAGATTTTCCATCATTATGAAGGATTATTTCTGTGCTCTTTGAAATCTTGAATTGCTGTCATTCTCAGAGGAACCTTCATATTCAGTAAAGGAAAACCTGTTTAGGCTATGGAAGGAGAATCTTTTGCCTTAATAGTTCTGCAACATTTCACTGTTCCCATTTCCGTTCTCTAAATGTTGCTTAGGGAATATTTTGATGACCTGACCAAACTACTTATGGTTTCCTACAAGGGCTTTTTCAGTGTTTCATGGTCATGGCAGAAGGAGCTGAGCTACAAAGCCCGCAGAGAAATCGAAGGGCAGTACTCCCAGCCTGGTGCTTGCGCCAATGCCCTGCGAGCCAAGGCTGAGATACTATTTCCCCACTTCAGATTTTTCTGTGTAGACAGGCATAGGATTGGGTTCGTCATGACAGTCTGCCTGGCGCAGTGCTAGTTACAATCTCCAGCTTTTTGGCTAATTTTCTTTCTTGGTGAAGTTTTGGTCCAAAAAGTACTTCCAGAAAGACAACATATCAAAAGACTTCTCAAGCCATGTCACACTTCGTCTGTGAAACCATGAAGCTGTATTTTATAAACTTCAAAGTGAAGTTGGTTTTTATAAACTTCAAAGTGCCTGGATTTTAAGGCTATAGGACTTTCTTTGATTCCTAAAAAAGAATATGAAGAATATGCATATACGTAGAGCAGTGCTAAAGCTGATCAATTAGCTCCCAAGCATGAAGATGAAGAAACTCGGGATAAGTGCTACAGCACCTCCATCACCTATGTCACACCTGTGGTGATTCATCTGCCTGGCTCTAAGGTTCGGGTTTCTTGGCTTGGAAGACGAATGGTCCTGGCTAGTTCCCACTTTTGGATTAATTTCTTGTATTTAGAAATTGTGTAGTGACAATGGATACAGTGTTCAGTAATAAAATGTAAGCTATTCTCAAATATATTACTTTCAGCTTCTGTGAAGTGTCATAATTTAAGTGCATTTTGGAGCAAAATAAGAAAGCACAAAATACACAGGTGGGTAATTGTGAGCATTGTGGAAAAATTCACATGAGATATGAACACCATTTTTCAGAAATGGCTGTTATGTGTTGCCAGCCCTCACCACAGTCAAAAATAGGTTATGAAGGCATATACAAAAGTGAAAAATTAAAGCTGTGTAAAAGCTAGGTTTAAATCACCACTGACAGACTGGCAAATAAAGACACAAAAGCCTCTAGTTGAAACTAGTAAAGGACACTAGTAAAAGTAATAAAACAGCTTTTAGGATGTGACTAGAAGAGAGTGTAAGTGTTGGTAAGTTACATGTAAAATCACTGGAAGTTCAGAAAAGCCAAATTTGAGGAGCTTGATAGAGTTGTAAAGGTCAATAATAAAAGAGAGCTGATAAGGTAGTAGATGAACTGCAGCTAAAATGAACACCAAGGTCAAATAAGAAATCCTGATATAATTAATTGCAATACCACTTGTCCAGTTCCCACACAATTAACTTTTTTTTCTAGACAGGATATAATTCTGAGCAATGGTTTGAAATTTGTCATATTAATAGAGACCAAGGACAAGTTAATATACTGTACAATAAATAAATTCCAGGATGAGTTTTTTTTAAAACCTAGGGTTCTATAAGAAGTCAAACATGAAGCTGCAGAACAACCACTTTGTATTTAACTTACTGCCAAAATCAGCTAACAACAACAACACCACCACAACAACAATAACAATGACAACAACAACAACAATAATAACAACAGAAAATTGGGGAAAATTAGTACAAGTTTCTTAAAAAAAAAATCCAGAATTCATTGCAGTAGTCAGAGATCACATGAAGGAGAAAAATCTTGTCAATAAAAGAGTACAGATATTTCCAGTGAACTATCAACAAACTTAAATGCTTTTAGAAAGCACAGGAGAAAGTAGTCCCCCTGAGAGTTAATTGGTTAGAAGGGGAGAAAGGTGTTTGTATTTTACACATGAAATAAACTGTTACCTGTGAAATGCTGTTAAGACCTGACATAGCTGTAAGCAAAAGGAAAAAATGAATTAATACAAGCTAACAAACTCTTCTGTTTTTTTTTCCTTCTAAAATTATTTGGGATAGTTAAACCTAAAGCTGATTATGATGACTTGGGAAATTATTTATTGATGCTAAATAACTGGCTGATTAAATGACAGGAGATTCAGTTCTGGTAAATATGAAATTATGGGGAAGATAACTCACTCTGTAAACACAACAGTGGCCTCTAAATGAGCTATTACAACTCAGGGAAGAGCTTGGAGTGATTGTGAGTAGTTCTCTGAGAACATCAGTGAGTGCTCAATGGCAGACAAAAATCCTCAAAGCAAATAGGATGTTAGGAATTATGAGGTATTGAGAACAAAACAGAAAAACATCGTCATTCCACTCATTATGTGGGCCCTCATGTTAAACACTGCATGAAGTCTGGACACCATATCAAAAAGGATATGAAGAATTAAAAAGAAGTACAGAGGAGGGTTGCAAGGATGATCACAGGCATGAAATTCTTTTCAGGCAAAGAAAGATTAAACAAAGATTCTTCAGCTTGGAAAATAGATGGCTGAGGAAGGAATATGACAAATCTATAAAATCATGAAAGGTGAAGAGAAGATGAATAGGAAATGGGTTTTTGCCTTTTTCATAATAGAGAACCTAAGGGGCATCAAGTTTAAATTATCAGGCAGGAGATCTCTACTGAAAGAGACAGTATTATTTCATATATGTCCCAATTATATTGTGGAACTCATTGCCACAGAATACTACCAAAAAGAGAGGTATAAATGCAGTCAAAAAAACCATTTGACGATATTAAGGTGGGATAGGTGCCTTGAACTATTTTACATGCTTGCCCACTTATATAAACTGTGGCTTGCAAGGTTCCAAAGTTACTGGCTGTCAAAGCCAGGCAAGAATCACTCTGTAACCACTCTGTTTTTACCGTTCCCCTGCGCAATCTGCCCATTGTCAGAAACAGGACCCTGGACCTTGGTCTGACTCATATGTGTGTATATATATATAGACACACACACATATATATATATACACACAATCTTTTTATGTGCATATTTTACAGATGAGTACAAAAGCCTTTCTTCTTTTAACTTCGTCACAGGTGATCAGAGGGTTGTATTGGCTTTCCCTTTTCTGTCAGCTGATAATGAAGCTGGCAGTGCTGTGTTTTTGAATATTTGAAATGTGTTTCAGGACTGTTAGGTGGAGTGTGCTTTTTTTCTGCATGATTTTAGTAGGGAATGGAAATGCTGTGCTTCAAAGGTTTAGCATGATGGCATTTTCTCTTCCTTAATTTTCAATCTTGTGTGTAAAGTCCAACTTGCTGTCTTTGTTTTGCTTTCTTAGGTGGCAGCTTCAGTTTGGGATACAAAAATTAATTCATTTGTTTTCAGATATGAAAGTAAGACCACTTGGCAGATCATTATTGTATTATGCCAGCATCTTCAACTAAATGATTCTGAACATGTTTTCCTGCACAGGGAGGCCAAGATCCATGTTGAATTATTGTTACTGTAAAGCATTGTACTTCTAATAATGTTCAACATGTACTACTGGACTTGAACATTTTAATTAAGAGTCTCATATTTAGGGAGAGGCCATTCAGTTACTACTTCTTAAGTTTCATTTTGCCCTCCATTGGAGGTTATGTTAGGAGTAAAAGGAAGACCGCAATTTTTTTAACCAGATCAAGTTTTTTAACCAGATCTCTAGTTCTAGTGGCGTAATCAGGGATTGATCTTTGCTCTTCTGTAGCTGTTGAGGACAAATAGAGTGCTCCTAAAATTAACTGCGTCTTTGACAGCTTCTGGGGAAGCCTGAGATGGAAGTTTAAATAATTAGTAACATGTTGTAGTGGTTTTAAGCCCAGCTGGAAATTAAGCACCATGCATCTGCTTGCTCAACCCTCTTTTTACCTCCCCAAACACCAGTGGAATGGGGAGGCGAATCAAAACTTGTTAGCTGAGATAAAAACAGTTTAATAACCTAAAGTGAAGTAAAATACAGTGATAGTGGTAAATGATAGTAGTAACGCAAAAAATAAGTGATGTGCAATGCCATATGCCAGACTCGTGATTCTTGAACCCAGATTGGGCATTCTTCTGGGTAACTCCCCCCAATTTATATTCTGGGGTGTGGAATATTCCTTTGCAAGTTCAGGGCACCTGTCCCAGCCAGGCTCCCTCCAAGTTTATTTTGTATACCTTTTCACTGGCAGGGCATGAGACAAGGAAAGGGAAGTCCTTGACTTTAGATAAACACAACTTAGCAGAAAACCAAAATATCAGTGTTATACCTGGGCGTTATCAATACCATTCTTGTGCTGAAGCCAAAACACTGCACTGTATCAGCTACTGAGAAGAAGTTAACTCTATCCTGGCTGAAACCAGGACATGTGTTTAGTTGGCAATGGCACTGAAAAGTCTCACTTCGCAGAATCTTTTCAGTTATCAGTGCTTTCCTCTTTCACTTCAATGGGTAAAAGTTCATAGAAGAATTATTTTTCTTTGAGAAACAATAGTCTGTTATCTCAAATTCACATTCCTTTTGCCAGTTTTGTTGTTTAACTGAAGTTAATACTTGCTTGTAAAATTTCCACAGATTTTAGGTTTGTTCAGTTAGTTGTGGTAGTAGTCAAATGGTGATTAGCTGCCTGTAATATTGATCAACAGTTCTCAGTTTTACATTTTTGATTGAAAAATTCTAAATCAGGATTGTCAATACTGTGAAGACTTTAAAGTAAATTAGTGAGGTTTATGTTGAAACACATAGAAGATGACTTTTCATCTTGGGAAGCAAATGAGCAGATTTTTCTCTCCATCAGCTGCTCACAATTCTCACAATCGTTTTTGAGTCTTACCAGTTTCAGTTCCACTTATTTGCCATGTTCTTCCTGCAGTTACAGTTTATACCTACTTTGTGGCTCAAAGCTTATAATTTTTGTCATGTTTCTCAACTGAAATAAGAAAAATACTTAGTAAGAAAAATAATAAGAAAAGTAATTGTGTATTTTCTTCCCTTTTTAACATTCAGTCTTATAAACCCCCAGTGTATTGAATAAAAGACTCCTGGAACCCTGTCAGGTCTTGTAAATCTTGGGTTAGTAATGGCTAATTGTTGATGTGGTAGCATGGATGACAATAAGATTAGATTTCAAGAGTAGTTTAATTTTACTTTATATATTCATAGCAGCTGTGCAAAACACTAACTAGTGCGCTGCTGCTGAAATACTTTGTAGATTGGTACTGCTGTATTTGTGAAAACTCATTTGAGACAGAAATCATATGGAAAAAGTAAGTTCACTGTTTGAAAACCTTAAGAATCTCATAATATATGTAGAGATCTCACCATAGCTGCCTACATTCATAAACTTTAAGGAAATATTGTGCATTGAGAAAAAAATCCAAGAAAAAGAAAATTAACTGGTAGTTTTAAACAGTAAATTATCATTATAATTTAGATAGGTTTGGCATTCCTAGCTACAGATTACTGGAATTGTTTTCACCTGTACATAAGAATGTTGAATCAAATTGTTAAATTAATCTAAAAACAATTTTCTTGTATTTATT
The DNA here is from genome assembly GCF_017590135.1 of Pyrgilauda ruficollis. NCBI lineage: Eukaryota > Metazoa > Chordata > Aves > Passeriformes > Passeridae > Pyrgilauda > Pyrgilauda ruficollis. The sequence goes on from NW_024531488.1 coordinate 1,508,445, forward strand.
CAGTTTAGATTTAAGTGATCAGAAATCAGTGACCGTGAGTAAGTCCAGAAGAACAGGTGGCTAATAATGATAAAGTATTTCATGTGGCCTCCATGTGTCTGACATTAAATGGTATTCTATGTTGATCTGTCAGTAAAGGAAGGTTGTGTATAGGAGTGATATTTACATGCATTCTTTAATGAAAGCAAGATCTAATAAATTACTACTGTTTGAAGGTAAATTAGCTCAACAAAAAGTCTCTAAATGTGTTTAATTTTGGGAAAAGACTCAAAAGTAATTTTTTTATGATTTTGGTGCATATTTTTAGCTGTTTAACTTATTTGCAGAAATGTGAACTAAGCTGTATCTTCTAGTACATATGACTACTAAGTGCTGGTATTTCCTATATACTACTATATAAACTTTAGCACTTGCAATATAAGTGATATGCTAAAACCTACAGCTAAGTTGCACATTACTCTGAAATGCAAATTCATGATTTTTTTTCCTAATTATAGTGTTGTAAATATTCAGTTTGTGGGTAGAAGTCAGTTACATATTGCCAAGTACTATCTGAAATTCAGTGTTGGCTGACTTTTTACCTAATCTGTTTTACCCTTTAAGGTGTCAGTACTGCTATTTCAGAAGCAGCAGCATGATCTGACTGTAGCCCCAGTCTTTTCAATAGAACATATTGTTTATAATATTTTCTATTTTTGCATAAAGTGTGAGAGAAAGTGAGTATTGTGAGACGTTACTTTATTTTGGAGCAGGGGAATAAGGTGTTCAGTGCTATGGCAAATATTGAAGAGAGACATGACCATTCTTTCATTTACAAATTTGTTTTGTTTAAGTAACCTCATTGACTTAATTTTTAACAAACGTTTGGTGGGACTTATATTAAGTATGAAGATGCATGCAGAAATAATTTTTCCTTTTATAAGGGTAGTTAAGAATACATACCCATATATGAGAAAAAAACTACCAAAACTAATCCAAGTAGCCAATTCCTTCTATCTCAGCATGGGGATCATAACCTGATGTTTTTCTTCTCTGTTATAGAGTGTTCCTAGCACCTGGACAGTTAGGCTGTAAGAGTCAAGGGGTGTGGATTACAGTAGGAGAGGGAGATGTGCCTGTTTTGTTCTTTCTTTTCTGTGTATTCATATAGTAGAAAGAGAACAACAGGTAGACATGAGGATTTGTTTTGCCCTTATGGTATTTACATCAGGACAGTTCTTTTGTCTTGAGACAGGATTGCTAAACCAAGTGTAAAAACTTTAGTTTGTATTGATCAAAAAATGCTGCTTTATTCTCTTAGGCACAAAATGTGCTATTAGGTTACAATTTGCTGAATATCAAAGCTAATTGTTGGTCTCTTCCTATAGCAAAGTAGCTAAGCATTGACCATGGTACAGGAGGACTATTAATGAAGCTATTATTTAGAACCAAATTGGATTTCTATATTTTATTAGACCTATACTGTTAAATTTGTAACAGACAAATTTACAGTAGTGGTTCCTATATGCAGCTTATCGAGTATTTATGTTAAGGTGGCTGATTTGGAACTCTCCTGGATGGTTTTTTTCATATTATGTAAGAATTTATTGTTGCTTCAGGCATATCAGGCAGAGGTGAGAAATTACTTACTCCTTTCCCTCTTGCCACCTCCAATTGCTCATTTATGGACTTTCTTCCTTTCCTGTAAATTTTTGTAAACAACTTATGTTTCAAAGCTTAAGTACGCCTTCTACCCCTTTTCTTAATTTTAAATGTCCCTTGGATTGCTGTTCTAAAATGTGGTGTGTTTACATGTTTCAAAGTTACGTTGCATATTTTGCTTTATTTTTATTTAGTCCTGGGCACACATGCATTGAAATGGTTGTTTAATGGTGATTTTTTTAATATAAATTTGGTAGATAACTTTTTAACTAAAGGTTTTCTTTCAAAGAATTACATTGCTGCATTGAAATGTGTGTTATCTGTAATTGCAGGTTGATGCAGTTGAGTCTGAACCAAAGAGCTTTATCTTTATGAGTGAAGATGCATTAGTAAATCCTGACAAGCTGTTGGTCCTAATTCATGGTAATGGTGTTGTCAGGGCTGGTCAGTGGGCTAGGAGACTCATAATTAATGAAGATCTGGACAGTGGAACACAGATACCGTACATAAAGAGAGCTATTGAGGTAAGTGAAGGTTCAAGGATGCAAGATGTGTGCTGTGGATGTGCACGTATGTGCCTGTGCATGAAGAACTGTGAACCTGTGATGTTTTAATTTTTTAATCAGTATTCTATATGTTATGGTGTGATCACTGTATTTCTGATGGGGGGGGGGGGGGGGGGGGGGGGGGGGGTGGGATACTTTTTTTGTTTTGTTGGAACATTCTTCTGGTGGAACCAAGTTCCTGTCTTGCAGTAAAATAAAATTTAGTTGCATGTCATGTTGTTGTATTGGGCACACCATTTAATATGGCAGATACTATGACAAGAGCCCTTTGCAGGTGATGGTATGCAGCAGAAGACACTGCAGAAATTTGTTACAATTTGGATTGTTTTCTTTTGTAATTCATTTAATTTGTACGTATTATTGCTCAGTGACTTCTGTAATCTAATGGTAACATGGGCTGTCATGATAACACACAATCATTTTACTGGGCTTGTACTGAATTTATTAATCTATTAAAAGGCGCAGTCATTTTCAGATTTGCACTGATTACCAATTCATTCTGATTTACTTACCAATATTTGACAAAACATTCATATTTTGTTGACACTATTTTGTTATTTCTATTTGAGAGACAGTGGACAGTTTGTGTTATGTTTTTGTCATTGGAACATTGCAGGAGTAATTAATCATGTGCACACTGCAACCTAAAGGAAACTTCCTGTAATAAACATGAGAAGAGTTTTTTAAAAACTCATTGTTTCTGTTATATTTGCCAAGTTGAGCTAATGTTCTACTCTAAATATCATTGTTGTCATTGTTACTATTACATATTTTCCTAGGTGATTAATTTTTGCGGTTGATGGATAATTTTTGCAGCTGTCTTTAAAGTATTCTGGATTAAAAATGGTACTTCTTTTCAATAAAGCAAAGAAAGAAAACATATAAAAACATTAGGCCATTAAGTTATTTTTTGTTTGTGTTACTCACTATCAAAAGCATCAGACTATACTTCGTGAGAAAAAGAAACCTAGCCCTGTGAAAGTGAGGCTTATCTTTTCCTAACATAAAGTTTTTTATTTCGTTATAAATCAAGATTCAGATTGAGACAGAAAAAAAAGTACCTCAGGATTACTGAGTGCAATACAGGTGTATGGTAGGTCCAGTATGGGACTTCTAGTGCTGATTCCAAAACATTTCCCAAGAAACCCAAATAGCTGTAGCTACTTCAGTTTTTGTACAGTGCTTACATGCTTGCATTTTTGTTCTTTCCTAGAGATGCTGCTGTCTTGGTAACATGAGAGACTGAGTATTTCAAACTGGGATACTAACCCTAATTTAACAGATAATTTGTAAGGGTTATTTCTGGTTGAGGAGAACTTTTTTTTTTTTTTCTTTTCTTTTTTTCTGTTTTGTTATTTTTATTTATTTTATGCAGTGATTTGTGCCACTGTGACAGAGATCAAACCTCTCTTTTCTCAAATGGCAGTTACACTTAAAACCAGATTATTTATCTCTGCATTTTGAATGCTTCTTAAAAAAACAATACAGGAAAAAGTCCCAATTGTTGGATGAGAACATGTTTTTACAAAAATGTAATCATTAAACAACATTGGTACATCAAACTTTATATTCTTACCTTTGAGCTTTTCCATAATATGGTTTTTAAATTTGTAGTTCTCTTTAGTTCAGTGATTCCAGCTACTGTAAAACCTACTGTCCCTTTTTGTGCATCTCAAAATTCTGGTAACTGTGCTACATGTTTAGGACATACTATTTGCAGTGAAATTTTTGCAGGCAAAATGAAGAATAGATTGTATTCAGTTGTGTTAAATCAAATTCAGTTATGTCATTAAATATTGTTTAAATAATGTGTTGCTGGTTTTTTTTGTATCCTGTAATCACTGTACTGGGAATTGGTTGTGTGTCTGGTTAGATAAGGCAATATTTTATGGAAGTTGCACCCCACTGAAAGTATTTAGAATCATTTGGTTATGGCTAAAAAGAGAATACATATAGGTACATGCTGATATCCTGTCAGCTTCAGGCACAGTTCATATTAATTACATTTCTAAATGCAGGAAATGATGATAGACTGGGTGTAAAGACTCCATATGATCAAAATCATGGTAAAAATTGTATTCTTTTCTGGTATTCAGTCCTCTAGTTGATTTAGTCACTTACATCACTTAGGGAATTAAAATAAGTAGCCTAGATGATAAATAGCAAGAGAGCATGGATTTTTTTTTTTTTCCTAGTAGACTTACGGGAATTTGGAGTGAATAATGATACGTAGGATTTGAAAACTCCCATGATCTAATGTGACTTAGCAACACATGCAGGCATTGCAGCCAGCATAAAACGTTTGTTGAAGATAAGGTTCTAATTAAAAAAGTTAAAATTGGAATTACAGAAGTAGTGCTTGAATGTCGTATGTGCAGGAACTAATTCAGAAATACCTGCTTTTCAAAAACAAAAAACCCACACAAGCAAAAAAACCACCCTCTAAATAGGCCAAACTGCACAACTTTACTGCTTTTCTCTTTGCTTCTCTTCTCAGTTAAATTCTTGGAAAAACTGAAAACAGGGATGCAGCAGCTGGGATTATCGGTGAGCAGTGGGTTGAGCAGGATGAGCTGATACTTCTAAACGGGAAATTAAGGGAAGAGTAAAAACTGTTTCTCTCTGATGCAACATTTATGAGGAAAAAGAATTAAGAAACCCCACTTCTCAAGCATGTGTGGAGCAAAGGAGCAATGTATGGACTTAAAATTTTGTGTTTTAAAATTCTGGTATTTTGGGGCTGCTGCACATTACAGAGAAAAGATTCAAAGAGAAAAATCGTGGTGAGAATTCAAGTAGCTAGAAATACGTTTTTCTTTTCATCTTTGCAATTCCTGTAGGTAATGCTTCTCATTCCATGTTTTGTATCTAGCCCTATTGTGTAGATTCAGTCTTTTGTGTAAGAGGTATTGTGACTAGGTGACAAGGGTTTATATGAAGAGATAGCATTATTGTGTTAATTTGAAAATTCAAACTCGGTAGTGTAAACGAAATGTTGAAATATGAACGAATATGAAGAGAACAAATAAGCAACTAGATAGAGAACAGATTGTAGGAAAAGAAGAATGGAGAAAATTGTACCTAATGTGAGAAACACATGTAAATACATTAAAATGTAGTAGGACAAAACCTATTTAAGAAAAACAAGTGTGAAAAAGAAAAATATGCTAGTAAGTCAGTAAGAATGTAACAAATGCTAAATTAAAACAAATTCTTACTAAAAAAGATATTTAAAACAAAAGAAACTGGCAATGTCCTGTAAATACAGTACAAAAATACTGCATAGATTTGCTCTTTTGTTTCGTTCTTTCTGTTTGTTAAAACAGAAATTTTCTGTTGAAACTTTCTCTAGTGGGAAACACTGATTTTTGACAGAAACAGTTATTTGGTGCACAAGAGACTGAAGTTCAAGTCCCTCCCCTGAGAATGAGTGACTGTTCCATTTATAATGAGAATTCTGCTCTGAAGATATTTCACTTTTTTTAAAAAAGTAATTGTAAATTATATAAATAAATAAATGTAGATTAAAAGAGTAATTTTAATCTATCTCTAATATCTTTTGCCTGAATGGCTCATCCAGGTTTGTACAGTGAGGGTCTTCTCAGATCAGTTATTGTTTAACCATGCATTCAATAACTGAAATAGTGCCAGGAAAAGGTGATGAAAGAGGCAAATTCTTCAATTTAGTGATGAGGCCATATACTTGGGATGTCAAGAATTAAACATTTTACAGTCCTGGTTTAATAATGGTTGTTGAGGGGCTCCCTTGTTCACTTTGTTAGAGAAGGGGAGGCTGAAGTTGTTGTACTTAAAGAGGAGATTTGTTCACTGTAGAAACAGAAGCTCAGCTTGCCTTGATTGGACATTGTGAAGAGTTTGGGAGTACAACTGTCTTTGATACCTCTCCTCTAGGGAATAAAGAGTGTATCAGCTTACTGCATAAGTACAGGGAAACACTGGGTGTTTTCTGAGTCTTTGAAAATTCAGTACATTTGTTACCTAAGATAGCTGGGGTCCCAGGGGTGCTAATAAAATTCAACCACAGCAGCTGTCACTTATTTATTAAAGAAAAATTAAAAACCATCAAAGAATTGTTGCCTTATATAAAATTCAGATAATAAGATATCATAGATACTTGTATTTTTCTTTAAAGGAGAATCAATACTTGACATATAGGTGGAAAACACGTTCTTCAAAGAACCCGGGCAAGTTTTTCAGAAGAAACAGAGCAGCACGTAAAAATCTGACTTTACATGAACAAGCAAAAAGCCAAAGCTTTGCATGAGATGGTTGTTAGCTGTGGAAATGTTTCCACATTCCATATTAAACATTTCCACAATGTTTAATAACTAGTAAAACATGGTTTTCAGCTTCAGTAGTCTGTTACGTTTATCTTGCTCTTCATTTTTTTCCATTCTCTGTTCTCTTTGGTCAAAATATTGTCATTCATTTGTACAAAACTGTCAGGTTGGCAATATTTACTAAGAATTGGTGAGGGTTATTACTTTTGTCAGCATGCAGTAATATGTCATTAATTTTGTAAGGCAGCTGAATGGAACAGCAAAATCGTTCAGTGTAACAGCAGTAAATTTTCCCACTGTAAATATTATGTGATTTAGTAGCCTTAATGGTTCGTAACTAGTATGATAACACATACTCTTGTATTTTCTCTTTCCACTTCATAAAAATCAGTCAGTTTCAATAGTGGATATTTACATATTGTTGGCCAGAAATTATGTTAAGTTTAAATTACACTAACAAAAATTATTGCTAAAAAACTTTTCAGTCTGACTTTTAAGTATAGAATATCTTGTTAGACAAACACACTTTTTGGTTTTATAGTTCATACAAGCTTAGAATAGTATTAATAATAAGGGCAAGTGACACTTTCTGGGAAAAAAAAAAAACAGCTGACATTTCACTGCAATTAGTTCTGCCACAGATTGCTAATATTCATGTGCCTTTTATGTCTTCTGTGTGTATTGTTGTAGAAGGATGTTAAAATACCTAAGTTATTTGTTAATGGTCAGTTACGGTGCCAGAGCAATCATAATCTTTTTTGGGTTTTCTAACATATTACTGAACCATCGACTTTGACTAAAATGGGCAATAATTTGCTGTACTGTTTTATTTCAAATGCTACTTTTCTAACTGTGGTATATGTACTTGACTTATTCATTCTGTTAGACCACAGAACTAGCGTTGTTTGTAAAGTCCTTTTTAGCAAAGCAAACCTGTGTTTAGAACTCCTGTTTTTGTGGTAATTATACTAAGAAAACTTAAAAGGTTTTGGATGATCTTTTGAGATCTTTCTAAAAACATAAACACAAATCACAATGTATTACTAAATAATGAGTCACATCTAATTGGTTTTAAATCCACCATATCCTCGAAAGAAAATTTGACAAGCAGTATATTTAATTACTTCAAAAACATTGTTTGAGGGATTAATAATCTCTCAAATTCTAGTCATTAAGCAGATAGAAGGAAAATGTGCACAGTTGAAAGCAATATTAATTGATCACAAAATACATAGTAATACATGATAAGCTGTATAGGAGTTAAAATATTAAGTCAGAAATTCAAGAAAAGGTTAAAAGCTTAGACTAATTCTGAGCTGACAGGGTTTATAAACCCACACCAGCCCCCATGCCAACAGAGGAAAACAATGAGATGACAGCTCTACTGTTGGGAGAGGGGTTGCTAACGACAGCTTATTCCTTTATGATTTCAACTCTTGACAGAAGACAGGTCTGCTTGTTGCATCATGGCAGATGTATCATTACCTTCTGGCCCTGTCATGACTGAACTGGAAAAAAAAACCCCACACTTGCAATTCTAAAAGTCTCTTTGGAATTTAGTGCATCCTTTTCCAGATACATTTGCCATTATTTTATTAATTGTGTGTATTACATTCTTACAGTTTTCTGGGCTACATAATTTGGTGATGTAGAGATATTGAAAGATTTCTTTGTCTTCTTTTATTCTGCTGGTTTTAGTCTCCAGTAGCACCTTGACTTGTACTTTGTCACTGACCTATGAAAATCACTGCTCAAGATAAGAATACTTGGATAAATGTGGCTTGAAAATATTTTTTTCTCCAGTCAAACTATTTCAGCCATTTTTTAATTGGATGAGTATTAAGTTAAGGACACACAGTGAACATTTAAAATAGTCACCATCATTTTAAGAAAAAAGTTTAATATGAGTTGAAATTGCCTTTTTTTGTCATATGCATATTAGGATTCTTCCTTTCCACACCACGACCCTTCCCCCCCATTCAACTTCTTGGATACCCAACAGTGACTCTGGAGACTTAAAAAAGAGTAAGAAGGGGTGTGGATTTTTGAAAGTATGTCAAAAGCCTTGGGGTTTTGATATGATCAGAATTTCAATAGAGGTTGAGATGAGTTTAAATGCATAGAAGGCGAAGATAAAAATCTTGTTTAATTTCTGTCATGTTGTTCTTTTTTTAGTCACTCTGATGTCTTTTTCAAATCTGCTTTTCTCTCAAGCTTTGTGGTACTATATTCAAGATCTGGGCTTTTTCCTCTTTGTATTTCGTTTTAACTGCTGATCCCTTTTCTGTGGTGCTTCTGCCTTTAATATCAGCTGAAGCGGTCTGAATTGCTGAATCAAAGCCATTTTGGGAGAGAGACAGTGTTTAAGATTGTGCAGGGTGAGATTCTCTGGGTAGAAGGTAACACTTCCTGCAGTTATAATCAATGCACTTGACACTTTCAAAGGCAGGAGAAGCCATGACTTGCTCAGGGGTTAAACTTTTAAAATAACTTCCCTTGGGAAAAATGCCATCAATAAAATGGAATAATTAGTTGAAGATTCTTGAGTAGCCTAGGTCTGAAAAGAAAAGATTAGAGATAGGTCATGTTTGCACTTCTACTGTACTTTCCTTCCTGTTTTTCAAACTATGATCTTTTATTTGAATGCGTGCAGTATTACAGAATCAATCTGCTTCAAAAGTAATGTGATCTACTTAAGACACTGCTTTAATTTTGTAGTCTTACTGTCTGTGTAATAACTGTAAGAATGGAGATTAAATTCTATATAAAAAAACAACTTCAGATTTGCAATCTTTCTTATTTCCTACACACGTATTTATTCTGTAGGTGGTCATTTTAGCTAACAAAACATTTGCAACTTTGAACCTTAATAAATAAGCTTAAATTGTAATATACATTCAGTAATTTTAAAATTTAGGTCTAAATAGCATTATATGGACATTCTGTATATGTGATCATTAATTTCTAAAGAGATGAAGAGGTTTACACTGAAGTTAAATTAGTCTCACTTTGCAATTATTGTGTTTGATAATTTCAGATTTTAGGAGAGATTTATTGAGTTTTTATTTATATTTTTTCATATAATCATTTTTATGAAAACAGCTATTTTGAAAGGCAAAGCCTGACTAAAAATGGTGCTTTCATACATACTGAAGTATATATGTATTGTACAAAATATCAATGAATAATTCATGAATGGCTTTGGAATAAAGGGTTCTTACCATTTATTAATTATTTACTTATTTGAACTTTTTATTTTTCTTAAGGGAAATAAAATCACAGACAGTACTCTGCAACAGTAACTAAACAAGACTTTAACAAGTACATAACCACTTTTGAGAAGTGGTTTTTGAGAAGTACAACATTGTATTTTCTAGTAAGTTACATTGGAATGAGATCTGTACCACCTGAATAGTTTTTTGGTAGACATTATTCTGCATACAGATTTGTTAACAAAACATTAGCAAGAAAGTATAGACTAGTCTCAAGTCCAGCAAGCTACAAGTATTTCTGTGTGGTTTGGGAGTATGCCTATGGCAAGCTGGCTGTGGAACTGTGACTTACTAATTGCTCTGAAATTGCAATGGGGCTTTTTCTGTTTCTTTACAGATTTTCAATTTATTGTTTCTTTTAAATTCATGATATGTGTGTCATTTGAAAGATTGATGGGTGAATACATACTAGTATGATTGTACTTGGAAATGCAGAAATTATTTGTCGTTGTGGTTGTGTAGTTGTAATCCAGTGTTGTTTTGATTTAGACAGTTTGGATCTGTGGAAGTGTCACAGCTTCATGGTTATCTCTGAGTACAGTACATACAAGTAACATCTAGTTTTAGCTGATTTGCTGAAGCAGATGTATCTCTCATTTCAATGTGGGATCGTCCAGTAAAGCTGTGATGGAGGCATCAGTGCCTTCACAGAATGGTAAAATTCAGGATGGACATTTTGCTGGGCTTTACTTTCATGTGTAATAAACTACGCAAGTGTGCTTATCTGATCATGGAATAGAGATTTTCAAATACCTTTCATATGGTTTTTTGGCACCATTTTTTGTTCAGGTGATATTGTCAATGATAGTGTGAATATTCATTTTTGAGAGTGTCAGCATGATAAATCATAAAATCATTAAGACTGAAGAAGACTTCTGGAATTGCTAAGTCCAACAGCTTACCCAGCACTGCCAAGTGTACCATATTCCTATGTGCCACATCTACATGTCTTAAAAATGCCTTCAGGAGTGATGATTCCAAGACTATCCTCTGCAGCCTGTGCCAGGGGTTGTCAAACCTTTCTGTGCATAAATTTTTTGCCATATCCAATCTGAACTGGTATACCTTGAGGCCTTCTGGCGTACCTTGAGGCCATATCCTCTCATCTGATCACTTGTTTCCTGGGACAAGAGACCAGCCCCCACTTGGCTACACCCTCCTTTCAGGAAACGGTACACACTGACAAGGTCTCCCCTGAGCCTCCTTTTCTCCAGGCTAAACACCCCAGCTCCCTCAGCTGCTCTTCAGACTTGTGCTCCAGATCCTTCTGTAGCTCTGTTGCCCTTGTGTGGACATGCTCCAGCACATCAACTTCTTTGAAGCATTAATTTTAAGAGGAATGATCTTTACTTATTAAAGATTAAGATTAATAAGATTCCTCTCCTATAATATGGGGTGACCTATTAATTGTTCATTGGTCCAATCTTAAGTGATTAGCTTCATTTTACTTTTTGAAAAAAGATCAGTAGCCAGCACTTTTGTTCTCATTCAGGAGAACGTTAGTTCAGGAATCAAAAATACAATTGCAATTTTGAAATATTTTTTAAAGAAGTTAACTCACTATAATTTAAAAATATTTAATACCTATTTAGAAATACTAAAATTTTCTTTTGTTTTTTATATGTACACATGGCTAAACTGTCACCTAGACAATGTGTAAATTGTATTCTTTATAATATATACCATGGAAAGAGTGTGTCAGTATAAGTATGGTATATGTATGTGTTTAATATTACATTATATTGACAATACTCTGTTGAGTTTTCAAATTAATCAATACTTAAAAGACTTAACAATTCAATGGTGAGATTATCACCTCCTGATTCATATAATGAAATGCATATTTAAATGAAATTACCCCTTATTTGCTGTGCATTGAGCTGGAAGATACTAACTTTAATGCATTGGAATTCAAATAAAAAATTTATATGCTTTCTGCTTAACTACTTTAGTACTGTTCTAATAATGCACGTTGCTGCTTCAGGTAATAAGAAAATAGATATGACAAAGACTTTGTTATGCAGATTAGCACAGGATTTTAACCTTTTGAAACTACAAAGATCTTTGGAATTATGTATGTCCCTTTTGATCAAAAAACTTTTAAAAGTTTAATAATTCTGTTAAAACAAACCAAAACTGTGGGTAATTTTCTTCTTTTCTGTAGAATGAACAAATTATAACATCAAAAACCCTGAGAGTGAGGTATGTAGTAGGTCATTTACTGCTTCAGGCATTTTTTCTCCCTTCAGGATGTGCTTGTTTAGTTTCTCTCACTTTGTGCCTTTGGCACTCTGTGGTGATATTCAGACATGTTCTTCCCCTTCAAGGAATCTCTAGGGTGGCAGATAACTTATACAAAATTAATAAATAGTGTTGCTTTATTTTTACCCGTGCCAGGCAATTTGTTTCCCTCTTGAGAAGAGTTGAGTTGCACAAGACATGTTTATTAAAAAAATGTGTGCTTTTGCGTAGAGTTAAACAGAGAAATTAGACATAATAGGGTGAAATATATCATTAAGAAAATAGAATTACTCAATTTTCAGTGATTCCTTTGTGGAAAAAAAATGGAATGGTGAAAATCCCTTATATGTTGGTTAACCTTTATAAACCTAGAATTTTTATACGTGTCCAGGTATAGGAGGTTTTTAGATTTAGTTTTCTTTTTTAATTCTGGGCTTGTAAATTTAGTTTCCTTTCATCTCAGCAACATTCAAGGTGTAAACCTGTTTTGAGGCTATTCAGCTGGTTGATTATTTTTGGGGAAGACCAGCTGTACCATCTTGCGTATTCACCACCATTTGTTCTAGCATATTGCCGTACTAATCCTCTTAGGAGATGGAGATATTGGCACAGATAGCTTAACCTGTTTTGTTGTGTGCTACATTGCAGCCTCCTCTCTGCCACAACAAAGGCAGTGAGACTTCAGATTGCTTTGGAGGGTAGAACAGCTAATGAAGCTTGAGTGTAAATATGTGCTGGTATATGAGGGAAAACAACTTGGGGGCTTTTTTCAATTTTTTCCTTTTTTTTTCTTTTTGGTAGTTGTTGATTTTAATTGTCCTTTTAGCTGTAAAACACGGAGTTGCGCTTAATAGTGTAATAGTCTTATACTGTTGCTTGCTTTTCTGTGCTTAAAAGAATCCTAAAAACATGTGACTGTATTAAATACTATCATTTATTTTAAAGTTTTCCTCCTAGATGTTACCCACCGGCATTTTAAGATTTCCTTATGAGTAGATATACTTAGCTTGTAAGTAAATATTCTTTTTTCTAAAAATCATTTGAAAAATATGGGCAGAAAATATTCATGGTGCTTCAGTGCACAGGTGATTGAGTTTCTGCTGACCTCGGTAGCTGAGCCTGTGTTTTGAATCCCAACTCTTCCTCCAGTGTTAAGGGTAATGTGACTGAGTCCTCTGGAATGAGTTCCTGAATGCTGATAACAGGAGGCTTTACTATGAAGTGCAGAAGCTACTCATGTGGAATATGCATCTTCCACATCACGCATGGCTGAGATCAGATACAGGATTTTCAAGACTTGACAGCCCTGGTTCATGAACAGTGATATTTATACCGAATTTAGGACTATCTGAGTGTGAATATTCAACCGATAGATACCAGCTGATGATAAAAATAAGTGACTTTGAGATTCCATTTTAATGCTATGGTGTTCTTATTGTCAAATGCTGAAAATAGTTTTTACTACAATTCCTTAAAATAGCATGTGTTAATTGATACCTCACATTGAATCAAACAGCTGCCATCTTTGATTATGTATTAGAAAAATGTAATCAGTTTGATCTTTTCTGTTAATGTTGGCATTTTCATTTTATTAGTTGTATTTATATTCACTATGTTAATCCACTGTTTCTTTTTTGCTGCATTTTGAAACCTTTCTTAAAATAGCACAATCCAGATATTTTTGACTCAGATTAACCCCCCCATCCCATAATGTATGTCCACCTTCTCTATATATGTTGTTTTGTGAGATTTTCAGTACATTGAATTTATTTCTCTAAAAATGGTTTCATGCAGGTATGAAAAATTCCAAGGCAGGAGAGTAATGGAAGTACAGCTGATGGAGCTGTTCAAATACCTTCCATCTTAGCTAAATAAGAAATGCTTTAATGTTTTTCTGGTGGAAATGAAGGTCTTTCTTCTAGCCTTATTTTTAGAAAAATTTTGGGGGTTGTTGTTTAGGATTTGACAAGGACTCCAATAGAAAATCATCTATAAATACCAAAGACAGTCAAAAGAAATATTTGCTACTTTGACTTCTTACCAGTTCCATGTTATTAGTATTTTGAAAATGTTACTCATTTCTCTCTCAAATCCTTGTGTTTCTCTGTGAGAGATTATTTTAAAATATAATCAACATTATTTTTTATTTTACTTCCTGATGGTAATGGTTTTATGGTGTGATCATTTTACATTTGCAGGTAGGCAAGTACTTCTTCTGTAGCAATTTTTTTCCTCAATTTTACATTTTTTTCAATTTAAAAGCATTGCTTTCTCAGGTGCCTCTAGATGTGTATATGTGTGCAGGTTTATACTTGTGTATGTAAAGAAAGGTACAGTGCATCTTAATGGTCTAGTTAGGTGTAACTTTTCAGTTTTTTAAATGGTAATATTAGGTGTGGAACATTCAGGAAAAGTAATAGTTAATTTCTTATGTCTTTTGGGTTTGGAAGCTGCATGTGACTTCTGTGTTTTTGGAAATTCTGATTGTATTTTACAGCACTGGAAAAGTACTGTTTCATGTTACTGTTTTCTTTGAGCCCAGTAATTTGTGATATATTATAAAGGAGGTGTATTGACTGTTTCTCAAAGCTAGTAATGTTTCAAATGTCATACAGGTTAACTTGCTTTATGATTTGATTTGATATAGCTGTTGTATGTTGTGTTTTATCCTCTGGACGTCCTTATGAGTAACTTTCAAGTAGCAAACTCATAGAACTTGCAGAAATAGATAATAATTCTCTAAAACCTAAAGATTCTTAAGAATAACAGTTGATAGTCTTATAGAAGCTTTATAGAACCTGAACAAATACTTCCGCTGTACCATGTCCTCAGTTAAATGAAATCTGTGTTTTTCCTATATAACAGAGTACTGGATCAGTGTCAAAATTATGATCTATTTATTGTGGTGATATTCAGGATCTATATCTGTTGAGCTACTACACAAAAGTCTGGGGTTTTTAATGTGGTATCATAACAGGGAAAAAAAAGAAAATTTAAAGAGAAGCCTGCAGTTACCAATTTTACAGGTGTCTTGGCAATCACAAGACATTTATGCTGATAGTGACATTGAAATGTACTCCCTTTAGTTTTTAGTTAGGAAGCTGACGTTGAGGGACATCTGTATATGCTGGTTTTAGCAGTAGACCTATTTTTAATCCTATTTTAATAAAACTTTTTGCTTGTAAAAAATGTGCAGACTATCAACCCTGAGGAGTGGATCCCTGCAAACTGCATGCATGCAGGGGTGTTGAGAGCTCTTTCTGGAGAAATGAAACTAATAATGCATACTGCTCTTTTTGGTAGTATTAAAATCTAGTTCAGTAACAGATTAAACAGGAAGTTTTTCTTGCATTTTTAATTTTTTGATCTGTCAAGACAAGGGTTCAAGCCTTCTAGGAAGGCGTAAGTAGGAGAATCCTCTAGATTGACTGTAAAAAATTTTGAGCTGTAGAAAAGATGATTATATGGTGGTTTGGTTTGATTTTTTTAAAGTTTTGGGATGGACTTTTTGCTTCTTTGTTTTTTCTTTGCTATCATGTCTTACAATAATTATGAAAGATTTAGGAATGGTGTGCTTCTAGGTATCATAAGTGCATGGAAGCTGATTATGGTTCTGTGACAGACTTCACATCAGTTCTCATGTATATTTTGTACATGGTGTGGGGTTGTTTAATAATAACTCCATCTTATATATGTCAAATGTGTTTCGTTATGAAAATTAGGTTTAAAAGTAATGCCAAATATAATAGTCTAATGAATGTTCAGGTAGCAGAAAAAAGCACTAAGAATTATAAAGAAGAATATGTAATCAGACCTTGCATCTGTTTCAGGATGTTCTGACATACTGTATTGTGTGTAAACCTTTACTGAAGTTTTTATGGAAATATGGTGTTTTTTCAGCTTACTGACTAATTTTGTATACAGTAAAAAGTTATGAGTGTACTTTGAATGATACAGCCTACTTCTCTGTGGAAGAGGGAAGGTTGTTACATTTGTTTACTTCATTTTTTAATTAGTATACAGTGTTTATTCACAATCTGACTGCTAATTAAATAGTATTAGTATTATTTATTTTAACTAGAATATTTTGCCTCAAGGATGCTTCAGTCTGCAGTACTATGGACTATTCTTATGAAATGGATTATGAGATCGTAGTAGCTTTTCACACTCTTCTCATTGTAGGCCTTTTCTCAGTCATTTTTTGAACTGCGTACAAGTCGTTATTGCTTGCAGTAGAACATCATAGTTACTTGTCTGGGAAGTATCTCAGTGCTGCTTCTGTTTAAAAGTTGTGTATGTTTGTTTATAGACATTTGTGAATGTCTATAAAGTCAGCGTTTTGGACTGAGAATGAAGTTGGACCATCACTGCTTTTGCCAGAAAGTGACTGACCAGTTTTGGAGGTGTAGTCTTTTTTTTGTAGGTGTCTCTTACTGTTGTTTCTGGACATTCTAATAGTGGTTTAGTAGTAAGTCCCCCAAGTTTCTGCCTTCCAATCCCTCTAGCCAGTTTCCTGACCTGTTTTATGTTCTAATATTTATGTCCAAATGTACTAGCTTCCCTAGTACTCTTCTCTCCTCTTCTTGTGAGTTTGTATTGAATAGCTTCATTCTACCTTATACTCTGTGCACAAGAGCACACTTATCACACAGCAGCATGACCTTCATATTTCTCATTTACTTGTCCAGATGTGAATGTAAGGAGCGGAAACCCTTATCTGCATAGCAAGCACTTACTTCATTAAGTCTTTGTACATTTCAGCTGCTAAAATTTAAGACCTGTCTGCTGAGAATCCATATATTTTCAAAAGTTTGTAAGTTGGCCAAATTTGAGTAATATCTTAGGGGAATAGGAGGCCATTCCAGCCAGAATTTAAGCTCCTAATTAAAAGACACAGGTGCCATAAAGTGTTTTTTAGCAAAGTTGACTAGATTTTTGTGAACAGGCAAACAGAGTTGTTCTTTTGTCACTTTTTCTTGAATACAGATTAATGATTTACTGTGAAATTTTCAACAGGGTTCAGCCTGAGGTAAAACCAGCTGTAAAATCTGGCTTAAGTTTGGTAAAGTTCTGAGTAAGTCAGAGGAAAGTAACTGGCATTTTGTGAGCCTTATGGATAGGCAGATTAATTGATTTCCAGCCATCATTCACTGCAGTACAAGGGTTCCTTAATCACCAAGTTTGGAGACCAGCATCAAGAAATTCTACTTTTAACCATGTATGTTCTGAGTGGGGTTCTCACTGTTTGTTTTTGGATCAGAAGCTTATGTCAATTTGTGAGTGACACAATTGAGCTACTTTTATTTTCTGTTGTCCAAGTTCTAGATTTAATATATCTGTTCTGGAATTTTTTTGTATATTTTCTTACTTTTTTTTATTCCAGGTATGCATATATCTTGATATTCTTTAGACTGAGAATCACTGAAACACCCAGGATAGTAACTAAGCATTAAAATGTGACGTTAGAAGACAATCACTGAAGTAGATGAATTATTGAGTATGAGTTGAGTGTGGCTTGTTCTTTAGTCAAGTATCTTATGCTGTGGCTTACCATTTGGGATATAACGTTATGCAGTGCCTTCACAAATGGATTGTGGTCCGGTTCTTGGATAATCTTAGCTGGGATCATGTGAGACAAGGTGTTGCGGCTCAATTTGGACTCGCAACTCCGAAGTGCTTCCAGAATTTTACCCTGAAATAGTTCAGTGCTGACCTATTTAGCCACAATTCCCAAAAGAGGATGTCTCTTGTTTGAGGGACAATTAAAGCTATTACATTAAGTGATTATGGTGTGCTAATGGCACGGCAGTACATGCCTCTCAAGTATAATAGGATTTACAAACTACCAGCTATTATATACTGAGAGCTGTATGGATACTTTCAGAGAGGGATGGTGAGGACATTGTAATAAAGATCAGGAGGAAAGCAGACAACTTTGTGTAATACCTCATAGCTATCATGAGATACAAAGAGACATAAAGAATCAGGTTGTCTATGAAATTGCTTCTCCAGATGTAAAAGTCAGTTTGCTCAAATACAGGACAAATTAAAAAAGTTTGAATCCAAAGAGTGTATTTTTCACTCATTTGAAAGTGTATGAATGGGCATGGCTGCTATGCCTTGTATATGAGGAAAATACAAGACCCCATTTTGTTTGTGATAGCAATATAAAAGTAGAAGAAAGAGGAGGTGATAGTGGAAAGTGATAGAACAGCAGAGCTTAGGAAAAAATCACTGGAGGAGGCCAAGAAATCCTTACGTTTTGAGGAGAATTTAATGCAGCCTGTCCAGATGCAGAGTTGAAAGTAATACTCTTCTTATCAGTGAAGACAGAAAGAGTGTTAGCAAGCATGATCCTTGATTGACCAGTCAGCACTGAGAGCTGTGCTGTCATCTTAGATGACTTTGAGTGTTGCTGCCCAATTGCTAGCATTGTTTGTTGAAAGGAACAGGAAGAAAGACAGAGCTCTGGAGAGAAAAGAAGGGAGTTAAGAGGGGCTATGTCCAGTTGGCTGAGTGTCATCAACAGGCCCTTCAGACACCCGCAGTCCCAGCAAGGAATTGTGTTTAGAAGTCTTTGCAGTACTTGGTACTATTTTTTAAGGATGACATCCAAGCTGTAGGTGTTGAAACAATTTTTTGAACTAGCAGAGGTCATAGTCTGTAAAGACAGAGTCTATTATTGTTACAGATATTGTAACCATGTTATATATGGTGCAGTAGCAGGTGCAGCAAAATGAATCCTCTTACGCCAGCTATTCAAAAATTTGTGACACGCCTAAAAATGACACTCCTGTCTCCTGGCATCCTGGCCAATGTCTTAATGTTGACATTATTTTGAATATACCAGTATATTTAAAGAAAAGCTTTTTTATTATTATGTTGGGGTTTTTTTTGGTTTTTTTTTTTTTTTTTTTTTTTTTTTTTTTTTTTTTTTTTTTTTTTTTTTTTTTTTTTTAAAATACCCATTTTTTTAAAAAAAAATTTTTTTTTTTTTTTTTTGGGGTTTTTTTTTTTTTTTTTTTTTTTTTTTTTTTTTTTTTTTTTTTTTGTTTGGTTTTTTTTTTGTATTTTTTGCATTTTCCTTTCAGGAATCTGTAGGTCAACCCTCAGCAGTGTTATAGAGTCTGCTCTATTACATGGAAAAGAAAACTAAGTACTAATGATATCTGAAAAAGCCAATTTTCTTTTCTTTTTTTTTTTTTTTCTTCTGCTCTTTTTAAAGTAGAAGCTGAAACTTCTGAAGTGCATTTTGAAAAACAATATGGAAAAATAAAATTTTCCAGTCAGCTGGTCTTATGTCATGGGATATTAATCTTACAACCAGACAAGATTGATTAAAAGTAATACTATACTCTTTTTGAATTTAGATAGAACTGTGAAATGGCTTTCCATCCATGAAGAACAACATAATCTTTTTGTCAAGGTAACCACAAATGTTCAGGGGACACTGAAATGGATCGGCATTGAAAGTGGAACAGTCCATTTGCAGGTGACTGCCATTTCTGTGAAATAGGGTAGCTCTGAAATGGTTTGAAGGTTTGTAATGCCCAATTGTGTGGAAGAGTGTACAGTAGAGGAAACAGCAGTAGTATTCAGAAGTTCCCAAAGACCAGGACTGAAGTTCTGTTTTTCTTTTACACTTCTATATATGTAGTTTCTGGATATAGGTTTGGTTTGGTTTGTAGCCATTCATTTTTCATGCTTTGATTTCATCGTTTATAAGTGATCTCTTAAGTATTTTTTCTATTGCCCAGTGCTTAGCTGAAGAAAGTTTACTTTTTTCAGAGACATAATATCTTACTGTTGAAAAATCTGCTTTTACAGGGAAATGAATACGCTGTGGTAGTGTTATATATTTAAGCAAACTGAAGATCAACTGCAAAAAATGGACTGTGCAAAATAATAGTCTAGTCCTGCTTTATTTCATAGCCAGCTACAGGCTATTCATTTTATGAAATAGTACAGTATGCATTTATAGTGCTTACTTTTGCATTGCAGTTCAACTTCCACCATTTTAAGTTACTCCCTGAACATTCCTGGTACTTCTTTGTGAATGATAGATACTAATAATAACTAGTAAAACAGTTCTGAGTAACATTTATAGAATTAAGATATTACTTTTTTCTCCATAGGCTCAAAGAATTTGTCATTTGCAATGGTTTTACATTCACATTATTGAAAAATAGTTTTTATTGTAAGTAATTTGGGGATAGTTTTTCAGAAAGGAGTTACCAAAAAAAATTAGTAAGATAGTGTGATTAAAGCAAGACAAAACCCCGAAGAAATAAATAAATATATTTCATGGCTATTTTATTGACTCATTTTTGAAAGGTAAGAGCCTAACCTTTTATAGTTATCAACAATGAGAAAGTAAAGCATGCTGATCTAATTTCTGTATGTAGGGCTCATTGCAATATAACTGGAGCTTGCCCTCTTTTTTGTTTTAACCATGTCTTTATGTCATGAGTGATTACAGACCAGGGTGCACAGATGGAACTTGTATATATTCTTGTAAATGTGTGATGCACAGTTTTCTGCAATATAAACATTATTTTTATTTCCATTTCTTCAGGGTTTTGTTTTAACTCTTTGACTTGCGACCTCCTGTATCACCCATCACACCTTCTAATAACTTCATTTGTTATAAAACTTAGCATTAGTGTTGTAGTTGTTTGGATTTGTTAATTTAAGATTTATTTTATTTTAAGATTTTCTGGTTTAATTCTTTAAAGAGTGTGGTAGGTTTTGGTGTTGACTAATTATTAATGTGTTTATTTTTTTTTGTGAGATAGGATTAGGAGAAAGGTAAAGCAGGTTTAAGATTTTAAAAGAGTGTTTTTCATCTTTAACATGTGTCTTTCACAGAAGCGTAATTAGTTTCTCAGTAGTTTAATAAATTATTAATTAAACAAAAAGTTTTGACAGTGTTGAGAAAAAAAACCTGTAAGTATGATTACGGAAGTAAGCCATTGTTCACAAGAATATGTTGTATTCATTACTTGCAAGGAGACAGGGATCTGGAGACTCAGTTCTCTCAGGCAATTTTTTTTTTTTTAATTTTTTTTCTATGTTTATGCATGAAGACCTGGTGATGAGTGTTCCCAAGTGGCACTGACCTGCATGATCCTACCTTCCTTTAAGTGAAGGGCTGAAGTTGTCTGGGATTCCAGCTCCTGACAAATCATGTTGCCAGGCAGTGTTTAGTTTCTCTCATCTTTTCGCAAGGTTCTCCTCATTATTTTTAGGTCCTGAATGCCTGTCTCTGCAGGTTATTAAACTTTTGATGTCAGTTTGTACTCAATTAATTCCTGCAGAGTTATGCTTCAACTACATGCCTGTGTTAACCATGGGGTTTGTATGAAGGTGTACCATGTGTGGTGCTTTGTCCTCTAGTTTATATGAGTATTTTAGTAAAAATTGTTAATCTTTTCCTGAGGTTAAAATGTAGAGGCAAAGTGAGGTAAGCAAGTTTTTTTAACATTGGAGAAGTATCAAAGTCAAAAGTAGATTTCAAATAATTTTGCTCTGTTTCGGTTACTTTACCCAAGTTCCCCCTTAAATGCTGGGATTTTGTTTGCAAAGCATCATTGGTTTTAATTTGCCTGTTGTACAGAGATGAAGCCTGTCAACCTAAGTGATAGGCAAGGCTGCTTTAGCTGTGGTTTTATCTGAAACTTATTTCCTGGGTACTAGAGTTTATTTTAATCTCCTAGATTAGCCTCTATCTCCTTGTGCTATAGATTTATGGGTTAATAGATATTCTAATCTAATAATGTTAATTATTTTATATAACTGAATTATAAATTTCCTAATTTATAATGTTCTACAACTGTTCCTATGATTTATAATTGCCTTTTGGAATTTTTTTAAACCCAGGCTGTTCACATGGAAAGGCTTTGCCCACAAGGTCAAACACAGACGTTCCATTTTGTTTAGAAATAAGCTTTGCTAAACTTTAGTGTTGAACTGAAAAATGATGTCTTTGTGTGGGATTAACCTTCCCTCTCAGAGCTGTCGCTGTCCCTGTAGCCTGGGACTGTTCACTGCTGTGGCACTCTCCTGATTTTTCCCTTGAGGAGGGTAGGTTGAGTTGTTCTTCTGTTGATCATTTTGTGTCTGGAGGCCTTTCCCACTCCCCTCAATTTTGTTTTACCGTTGAATGGGACTATGGTAATGCTTGGGCTTTGTCCCTCTCTCATTGTCTTTCTGACTAACGGATAGAAATGTCAGCCATAGAGAACAGCCCCAAACTGTGACCTCTGTAACATTCCCCTTCAGCTGATTGACATTCAGGCAGCTGCTGAGAGAAATCCCCACCATTCAGAGGTTGGTGTACTTGCTGAACGAGTTCCCCAGTGTCAATCCTGTTAGCCCAATTGCCACATTCTGGGAATGGTGGCCTTTAAATACTAGATTAAAGATTCTGCACCTGCCAATGATATGGTGCTTCCCCCTTCCCTCCACAACTGTGTCACCTTGAATGCTTCCAGGGCTTTGCAGTCCAATTGCAAAGGCACCTTTTGTCTCATTAGGATTCCCAAAATGCTTTGTACCACTACTCTTTTTGCTTCATTGTTTGTTTTTTTTTTCCCAGGGTGGGGTTTTTGTTTATTTGTTGTTGTAAACCCAGCTAAGCTCAAGTGTGGGAAGTTTTTTGGTTTTTTTTGGCAAATTTGCAAATGTTAGCTTTTGACACTTAGAAAATTAAACAGCAGCATCAAATTTGTATTAAATTAAATATGGATTATTTCTCTCAGTGCAAACGTGCCAGGAAAAAATAAAGTAGAAAAAGTCCTAGCGGTAAAAAGGATGAAGAAGGTTGTATGCATTGCTCAGATCCTTACTGTATCAAAACAATTTTCTTGCAGTTTGAAGAATTACAAACCTTATCAAGAGAGGGTTAAAGTTGTTTTATTATTATTATTACTGTTGTTATTATTATTATTAATAATAATAATAGCATAATAATAATAATGATAATTTAATCTTGGTCTTGTATTAGCACTTTAAAACTTCATTTTGAATGCCTGTCTTTATTTACATTTTCACTATTATGATGTAGAATTTATAGAAGTAGCTAATGGACCATGCCTTTTCTGCATCTTTCCCCTTGGAGCCCAGAGTTAGAACAGAGCATTTAATGCTAAGAAAAAACCTGTAGCGAACTTGGAAAATTATTTTCAAAAGTGGTGTGTCAGGAACATTGGCCTTAATTTGCTTTTATGCACTAGTTATGCATGTTTCGGTGATGCTGACTTGACTGTGGGTATGGCAGTGATACTTCATAAATATAGGTGATTGCATATCTGGCCTGAGGATTTCCTGGTTTTACTTACTGATCATGCTTTCAGTTACTGAAAAATGGTATGTTGTAAATTATTTTTACAGAATTAATCATAATATTGTGCTTTCCATTTCACTATGAAGTATTAGGTGTTCTTTCTTTTAAAATCTCATAATTGTTGTTGAGGTGGAAATTTCTGTGTAATTATTTGCCAGATACTAGCACACCTCTCAGTTCAACTGCTTGTATACGTATCTATATGTAAGCTAAATAAATGAGTTTTAGAATATTCATCCTGTCAACAAGTGAAAGAACAAACTTCTAGCTCAGCTCAGCAGTGTTTGAAGAGAAAGGCTGGCAGTAGGTTTTTTTTTTTTAGCAGAATAGGGGACTTTTGGTTTCTTTTGCCTTGCACTTCAAATGTCTTTGGCATCTCTGCAGCAAATGTTGGAGTGACTACCTTTGTTTTTCATTTGTGTTTAATATATTTAATAAAAAAGTTGTTTGTTATGGCATTCTGTGCAAGATAAATTTTATTTCAGTGTGTTATCTAAGACCTTCATGGCCAAAGAATGGCAGGTTGGACTTAATAGGATAGGTGTTAATCCCTCTGAAATCTCCAGAAAAGACTTGTTATTAAATGGAAGAAAAGGACATATATCCATTTTTCTATATGACTTCTGGTTTTGTGTGTGGTGTTCCTGGGTTTATGAGGAGTAGTCTCTGACACTGGTTTTCTGATTGCCAGTTAGTATTTTGAGAATCAAATATCAGGAAAATATTAGAAAATGTAGGGAGCCTTTATTATGTCTCAGAAAATGCACATTTCATTCAGGTGAATAAAACTTCTGTTTTATTAGAAAAGCTTTCAAGAATGAATCATCTGCTTGAAAACAGATCAGATTGAAAATTTTCAATTTAAAATAGAAATAATTAAAGCCTCGTAATTTTTCAGGTAGATGGTTAGAATTATGTAATGCTGATATAGATACAAATACAGATATATATTTGATCAGTGAAAAGGTTGCTCTGAAAATAATAGATTCCTAAAAAGTTTTAACTTCTTTTGAAAAAGCCAGTGGCATTGAGAGGCTGTGTCTTGACTTCCTCAACAATTGTTGAATCAGGTATAATATCTCTGATGGCTACTGCTCATGTAAAATGAGATACATCTTTTTCTCACTGTCACCATTCAAAATGATTCTTCCAGCAACACTGGACCATAGCTCATTAAATTCCATTCTTTAAGGGCTGGCTGGAAGTCACTTTATAATTTTGGGGTTTTTTAATATGGTTTGCATTTAGTAACTAAAAGTCATTCTAGAGAAATGTGTGGATTCTGTATGTGAAATGGAATGGAGTTAGGTTTGCATGATACTGCTTTCTGCAGAGCCAAAACAGCTGAAAAGTTCAGTAGAATTTGTCAAAACTACTGGAAAGTCAAACAGACTCTGTACACAATGCTGCTATTTGCATCTGGCTACAGTTCAAAGGAGAGACTCATCTTTTACATCCATTGTTTTCCCTTTTTAACATTATGTATAGCATTCAAGCATTTTGCTTTTTAAAAAGTGGTCTTACACCTTTATCAAAATTCAGAAAGAATTTATTTTCACATTTTCAATTTCATATGGCTCTAACCTAAATCATAAAAATATAGGTGCTGGTTGTCCTTTTTTCCCCCTTAATTTGTGTATTTTATGTTTCCTTCCCATAAAGTTCTTTGTTTTCTTTTTGAGGTGAGATTATTTCTAATAATTAAAAAAATACTGAGTTTTTAAAAATCATTTGGAAGGAAGATATGTTTGCAGTCTCTGAAAGTACATAGTAGTATTTTTGGAGCAGATAACTTAAAATAGTTTGGACTTCAACTACCACTCTTGCAAATCTGTAACAAGACTAAGGAAATTATTGAAATGAAATGTACAGTATCCCTTTAAGTTGCTTTAATACAAGATTTGTCATTCAGTTTTTGTATTCTGCATAGAGGACAAGCTAGATCAGCAGTTTCCAACCTTTGCATTTCACTCACTTGGAGATGTATGCTTCTATAGCTTAAAAATTACTGCAAAAATTGCTGCTCTGTTCTGTTTGTGGACATCAACTACTGATTTTACAGCCAATTTGCTGTGCAAAAATGGTTCATCTCTTAGATACAGAAATTCTGAATAGTAGAATGTGTCTGCCTAAAGCCGGAGTTTAGTTGAGCTGATCTGTGTAAATCTCCAAACCTCAACCAAATGTTAGAGAAATGCTGTAATCAGCAGCCATTTTTGTGGGAAAAATACTGCTCACTGTGAATAAAGAAAGTTTTGTTTAAAGTCAGTATAAACAAAGACTAGTAAATGTATTGGATGATTAGGAGCTTTATTCTTCAAGCTTAGAAAGTCTGTTTGTTTTCCTTTTCTGTAGCTATTTATAATAAATTCCAAATTGAATTTAAAGAATAATTTGATGCAGCTTGTCTAAGAAAATGAAAAGCCTGAATCTGCCAGTTTTGTAGGAGTTTGGATAAGGCATGGAGGAGAAACGAGGGAGAGCCCAAAACCAAGCGCTAAAATTCCTCTATTCCTTCTCTCTCTCTTCTACTCCTGTTATTTACTGGATTGTTAGTTATATAATAAAAATAATATTGGTTGTATGTAAAAATATTTTTACTTGGAAATATAGTAGATAAAAAAGATAAAAAGAGGTATGTGCTAGTGATTTTGAAAATTATTATGGAAATCCTAGGAGAAAAGTACCTGTATAAACTATGCATTGAGGACAATTTTCAACCGTTTTCAAGTGACTTGGCAAAGCAGGAATGTTGGCAAAACATTAGTGCTTTGATGGTCATGGATGCTCTTGATGTTCTTACTTTTGGAGAGAAGGAGTGGATACAAGTTCAAGGAAGACAGAACTAAAGCTTGTTCTAGCATGTAAGCTTAACTTTTAACTGATTAGCCACACTGTGTTCAGAATTGTATATGTTTAGGCTTCTGATTAACTATTGAATATAAATGTGATGTAATACATAAATGAGCAATGAATTTATAATAACACGTCATATTCAAATATCTTCTCAAGAAGCCCGTGAAAGGAGGAAATAGAACTAGCTTCTAATTAGTAAATTTTAAAAACTCTGTTAAAGCAAAGTGTATTAAATAGCAAAGAAAGGAAAATTAAAGTTGTAACAGCAGCAAAGTAGTTTTTAATTGATTATTCCAAGGACAAGAAAGAAATAGGGAAAACTAGCTTTTCTATAAGGCAGTGAATAAGGGAGTAAATTCCCATCAGGACTGAGAGACAGAGGCTAACAGTATCAGCTTCGGTAAGGTGAAGTATGAGGCCTACACTTGGTCACAGCAATTCCATGCAGAGCTGCAGGCTGGGGGCAAAATGCCTGGAGAGCTGCCCAGCAGAAGAGGGCCTGAGGGTGCAGACCAACAGTGGCTGAACATGAGCCAGCAGTCTGAGCAGGTGGCCAAGAAAGCTGATGACATTCTGGCCTGTATCAGGAATAGTGTGCCCAGCAGGACCAGGGCAGTGGTTGTCCCTCTGTACTCAGCACTGGTGAGGCTGCACCTCAAATCCTGCATTCAGTTTTGGACCTCTCATCACAAGAAAGACAGTCAGGGGCTGGATCAAGTCCAGAGATGGGAAATGGAGCTGGAGAAGTATTTGAAACACAAGTCGGATAAGTCACTGAGTGACTGAGGAAGCTGGGGTTGTTTAGCCTCGAGAAAAGAAGGTTCTGGAAAAACCTTACTACTCTCTCCAACTGCCTTGAAAGGAGGCTGTAGCCAGGTGGGGATTTGTGGGGCACTTCTCCCTGATAACAAGCAATAAGATGAAAGGAATGGCTCAAGTGGTGCTAGGATAGGTTAATTTCGATATAAGGAAGAATTTCTTGACCAAAACAATTACCAAGTGCTGGCACAGGCTGCCTTCCGCAGTAGTGGAATCACTATCACTGGGGGGATTTGAAAGGTGTGTAGATGTGGCACTCTGGGATATGGTTCAGCGGTGGGTTTGGCAGTGCTGGATAAACAGTTGGACTCAGTAGTCTTACGGGGTTTTTCTGACCTAAATGATTCTATGATTCTATAAATAAAATTAAAAGCCAAGTCCTTACAGTGTTTTTAGGTAAACCTGTTAACAGGAAGATGTAACTATAGTTACATCCAGTAGGAATAATTATGCCTTTTCTCATGTAATTTGGTAAGCAATAAATGAGTGAAAGAGATCTGCTAGGTAACATTTGGAAATTCTGTTGTGAAGGATAAGAAAGAAACTGAGGAAATAAGAAACATAAGAGGCAAAAAAATAGTGTGTTTTTATCAGTGAATATTTTAGTACTAAATCATCAATCTGGGCAGTTTCTGTATTTGTTGGGAATTTACCATGCAATGGGAACTCTCCAGAGATGCAATTTTAGGTATGGATTCAGACCATGACTGGTGTATATGGCGAGATGCAAATGGGACAGGAAGTTTAGTGTGGGAGAAAAAAATCTAGACCTGCCAAGTAATTTAAAGATCAGACTGAAGAGGCCTGTAGATTGACAGGTGCAAATAGGTGCTGCTCTGCCATGAGCAAAGCTTTTGTGCTTGGGCTAGCAGAGCTGTACAGAGGCATCTGACCAGGTCAGCCTGGGTAGAACTGCTGCAGATGTGCCTTTTGAGGTACCCTTTCCCTAGTACATCAGCCTGCAGTTGTATTCTGCAAGAGGCTGGATTCAGAGGCCAAGGAATCCAAACTGATGCCTGGGATGCAGTTGCATATTTTATGTTCTAAGTTGACTCCCAAATCTGTATCAGATGATATTTGTAAGATAATTGAGCAACTCCACTAGGAGACATAGGGAAAGGAGTTAAAAAGAAAAAAAGAGATTACTACTTAACCTTTAAATCAACACTCATGTGGTGTTTTGAGATGAATTTGGATGTCTGCCTCACAACAGATTGTGCAATAGAAGAATGAGAGCAGCTATTGATGCTTCTGGAAAAGAGTCCCTTTCTTGTGCATGTTGAAACATGATTGCTAAAAGCAGCATAAGTTACTTCATGAGAAAGCAGAATGGCAGTTGGATTATTTGGAAATATCAATGTTCTTCTCAAATTATAAAATTTAATGGGTAGTTACCCATAATAGTAATGATTAGAAACACTGTTTTTCTTCTGAAGGGCTCTAAGCTTGTTAAGTAAAATCCGGTGACCGCAAGACTATTTGCTAATAACACAATAACGTCATAATTACAAATGAGTATCTTGAGGAAAGTATCAAAAGGCAAATACGAAATATTCTTACTTTGCTTATATGGGAATAATGTAACTTCCCTATTAGGGTGGGTTTTAGTAACAATTGAATAATTTTACAAAGAACAAAATTTCAGATACTTACTTAGGAAATTTGAGCAACATGTGATAATGAACTTGGAGAAGTTTAAGTCCCCCTCCTAAATTCATAATTTTATCAATAAAATAATATATATTTCAAACTCTGTAAAGCTTTACTTTACCTGAATGCTTTTTTGAATGCTCATTTCCCAGTCTTTCATTGTCTGTTGACTTTAGTGTTTTCCCTCACCTTGTTTGTCTTTTATTGTCTCTTGATGAAAACATTTTGCCCTTACCTGGTCTTGAAGGGAGATCTGTGACTGGATCTCAGGAGGTGAATTGTGTGTTCAACCCTGTTCTGAATGGGGGCCTAGGAAAGAAATTTTTTGAAAAATGTCAAGGATGATTCTCTCATAATATCATCAGAAGTATCAGTGTTGGAAGGAAATAAGGATGCTTTTATTTTTTCAAGTGTCCGCATTTAGTGTCAATTCAGGTTTTTTTTTTCTTTTTTTTTTTTTTCCCTGTCAATATAAATGGATTCCTGGATCTTCCAGTCTTGGTACTTGGCTTTAGGGATTATTAACCTTCTCACAGTTAGTGTTTGTGGTGGCCATTTCTTGGTTCTATTGAGATGTTATTATGACTATGTTACTTACTTTCCTTTATATCTTTGCATTAAGTGTAGTTATAAGTCTGGGAATTTTTTAGGAAGCTCAGTTTTTAGAGAAGGAAGGACAAGGCACTGAAGCTTGAACTGTGGTCTGCTCATTTGTAAAATGGTACATTTCTTTCAGCATTTTCATATTTGCTGTCTGTATTGGAGAAGTAACAGGTTTTGCATTCAGAATTGATGGAGAACCACGACCACAGAACACCTGTGTATCTAAGAAGAGCAGATGGGACTTTTTTTGTGGAAATACATTCAGAATGGTTTATGGCATTTGACACACAAATTAGAACTGTAACATAATAGTTTTCTCCCTGTGGCAACTCTTTTTACCTTGATACTCTCTCTCTTTAAGAAGTACCTATTTTTTCTTCTCCTTCTACCATTAACATTTTCATCCTTTTACACAATTTCTAATTGATGGTGAGTTGTGCTCACAGATCAAAATTAGCAGCCCAGGCTGGAACTCAAACCCCCAGCTGATTATAGTGCAAAGATGGAAACTTGTCTCCAAATAAATGTCCTGTTCAGGAGAGGCAGCACATTGGATGAATGTCTGGCCTCAAAATCAGTTCATGGCTCTGAAAGCATTAACTTCATGCAGTCTCCTGAAATTCTGTCATGTTGCTACTATCGGTTAAGTTTCCATAGTTATAATATAGTGTATTTTAAAGTTACACAGCTAGGCTCCAGAAAATTCTGCATGAAATCTCATGCTGGTCTGATTCAATTTTATATAACAAGCAGCTTAACTTCAAGAAGTCACTCTCTTTTGATTTATAAGTAGCAGGGTAGTACTTTCATTTAAAATCTCAGTTTTATCAGGTTGCAAACTTCACTGCTAGTATTTGTATTATGTATGAAAGTTCAGTGACATTTTTGACAAAGTGTATTTTCAATTGCTTCAGTTCTCTTTTGTGAGAAGTAGAGTAGTATTTGTCCTACTTTTGGATACTTCTCAGTAATACTCATTTAATAGTGAAAAATAATTACAGAATATCTGGTGTAGAAAACTAAATTCTAGAGATGCTTACATGGGCTAGGAATGTGTATTTCTGAAGTGATTTTTATTAATATTTTATAGTCACTAGTTTCAGGAACTGAATCACCATTGATTTAGTTTGTAGTATTCCTGATGATGTCCATGTAGATGCGTTGCTTAATGTTAAACACACACCATAAAGGAGTGGTCCCAGAAATCTGAACTATCAGTGGATGCAGTGAGAGGTATCCAGATTATCTTTGGAAGGTTTGCTTAAGGTTACCTGAAACCATGGGATCACATTTCTGTGTGCATTTCAAATTAGCATCTTGTGATGGCAGAGATGAAGAGACACCAGCTCTCTTCTCCGTCACTCTGGCAGTACCTTCTTCTCAGGCGCTTTTCACTGTTTCAGAAGACTTTGTTCATGCGTGATGGATGCTACAGCAGGCACAAAGGACAGCATAGCCAAGAATAGAAATAGAAATTGCATCTGTTTTGACATCTGCAAGCCTGCTGTTGTGGAAAATTAAGCTCTTCAGGATAGCTACCCAATGAGAATCACCTTCCAGATATTCACTTCTTCCATCGTTGACTGTAAAGGGACTGGTGGACTGGGCTTCTTTTGGTAATTTTTATTACAGAGATGGAAGTCTTGAATGATCGTAAAGACCAGGTTGTCCTAATTATGCTTCTGTGTGGTCATTCCAGATCTAAAAAAGCAATTGAGAGTCTTGTGTAGTTCTTTTCCAGACTGTAGTTGCTAAGGTTTTCAGTCTCCATCAGCACATGCCTCACTGTGTAAAAACTTCTCATGGGCAAAATATATTTTATCCATCTTACATATCTGATTTTTTTCTGGGTACATTTCCTCTTTTTTTTTAATATGTGCTATTATAGCCAATAACAACTAAAAGACTGAATAACAAGCCAAAACCAAATAAAAAAGTAAGAGGAAGACTATTAGACCTCCTTAAAAATACATGAAGTGTACCTCTGTCCAGAAAATGGATGTCCAGTTTTCCTAAGGATTTACTTATTAAGATGCCAAGATCTGTTTAGATGCATCAGTAACTTTATAAATACAAGATTCTCATTGAAAATTAGTTGCACTGTAATTGTAGGGGGAAATGATGGAAAGAATCACAGAACGGAAATGTGTGTTGACTGTATACATAGATCTGATTACTTTATATATGCAGTACTGGACTGTGAAATATTATTTGAAGTAATTTTTCTACTTAGGTGGGCATATGACTGAAGTTTGTTGTAGTCAGGAGATACACGAGAAAGGTAAAATAACCTAACTGTTGCTGTGCAGCAATGGCAGGCGTCAAAAGGACATACCTCCTGAAATTCCCAGGGGCTCACTTCTTGAGCTTGTCTCTCGATGGCATTGTGTCCTTCAGGAGTGTCAGCTTCACTCCTCATGTCTTCCTTGGTGTCATCTCCAAATTTGCTGAAGGTGCATTTGATCACTTCATCTATGCCATTCATGAAAGCATTAAACT
This sequence comes from Pyrgilauda ruficollis, assembly GCF_017590135.1. Taxonomy (NCBI): domain Eukaryota; kingdom Metazoa; phylum Chordata; class Aves; order Passeriformes; family Passeridae; genus Pyrgilauda; species Pyrgilauda ruficollis. The sequence goes on from NW_024531488.1 coordinate 1,540,237, forward strand.
GCAGTGGTCCCAATGCAGACCTCTGAAAGTCACCACTGGTCACTGATGTCCATAAGGACTCTGAGCCATTATGTTCCTCTGGATGTGACCATCCGACCACTCTCATCCATCTAACAGTTCTCTCATCAAATCTGTCTCTCTGCAATATAGAGAGTAGGTTGTTTTTGGAGGACTGTGCCAAAGGCTTTACAGAATTTCAGATAAATGATGTCTGTAGTCCTTCCCTTGTACTTTGATGTAGTCAGCCCATCATAGAAGCCCCCTAGTTTGGTCGAACAGGATTATCTCTTGCTGAAGCTGTGATGACTCTCTCCAGTTTCCTTCCTGTCCTCCATGTGCCTTAAGACAGCTCCTAGGAGGATCTGTTCCATGATCTTCCCAGGCAAAGAGGTGAGATGGACTGGTGGGGAGTTCCCAGCATTCTCATTTCTACCCTTTTTAATAATAAACACAGTGATTCTTCTTTTCCAGTCACCTGGGAGTTCCTCTGACTGCCATGAATTTTTAGATATCATGGAGAATGGGTATAGTGACTTGCAGACCAGCTCTCAGTTTAGTCGTTAAACTCTGGTATTATTTCTAGACCATCTCATTTGTCCTTAATCACTCTTTTCTTTTGTTGCTTTGTTTGCCTTGATCATTCTTTCTTTGTCTCATTTAGTGATCCACTTTCTCTGTGGATCTCAGCAAAAATTTGGGTGTTGATTTTGTAGGAGACAGAACTTCTGATGTGTTTCTACGGCACTGTGTAAGGAGCAGCATTGATTCTTGTGGGGCTTTCCAAGAAGGCTAAAATGCCCATTAATTAAATAGCAATTAAGAATTGCTGTTTGCTCTCCCTGTGGTATGTGGGTCTTTCTATTGAGGGGTGCTGGAAGAACACAGTCCAGAAGAATTTGTGACTGTTTGAAAAAGGTCTGTATATTTATGTGCTCTTTCTCTTAGCTATGAGATGATCCTTGCTTCTGGTTATCCTTTCATCCACAGTAACTGAACACCCTTATCTTACTGGTGCTTCTCAGTGACTGCAGCCTCTTCTCTACCAGATTGCTTTCTAATCCTCAGGCAAACCTACCTGAACTTTGCAGGAGGTTTATGCTGGATTATAAGGGCACTTCATATGCCATCTTTTTACCTCCTTTTCTGGCCTGGGAAAATATATTTGTGCCTCCTATACTTCAGACATGCCAGGTTATTTAATAAAGCCTTGCAGACTCGTCTGAAAGTCAGAACAGGCAATGCACCCTTCTGTTGCTTCAAGACCAGTATTTCATATGGAGCCAACCAGAACTGGGAGACTGCGTTTAATGGCACTAGCTTACAGACAGACTGTGTTTTTTACTTGCACACAACACTTTTAGTCTGTTGCGTTCAGCAGATAAGCTAGAGGAACTCTGAGCTTAAACAATTTCATCATTTGTGTGTTTTTATAGCAAGACACTGCAGTGTATCAGAGATTAAAATATCAACTTCTAATGTCAAGTTTAGAACAGGAAAAAAGTAGACTTTAAATGTGAGAGTGTGAGTTTTTTTCATTTGAAAGCTGTGGTAAAAAACATTCTAGTGCAGCGTAAGTGAAACATGAGGTTATACTTTCTATTGAATTGAGAGTTCTTGTGTTCATCTAGGCTTTTATTTCCAAAGTCTGAATTTCAAATATGCTTTAATAATAGAAAATGTGAAAATCTACACAGAACATTTAAAACTAAAGGGCACTCTCAGAAAACAAACAAACAACAGCAACAAAAAGTACAATTACAAAAAGAAACAATCACTGAAACCCCGCCAAAATGAATATCCATTCAGGAACTTCGAACTCTGACAATTTTCAATATGGGATGTGCATATACTCAGAAATTCAGCTTTGCACTCAAAGGTACTCTAAACATTGTTTTTAAGCAAGAAAAATCTTAACAAAATATTGCAATAGATAGTGTTGCTGCACTGCAACAAGAAATAGAATAAATTAAAATTCTCTTTACTCTGTGTCTTGGAGCCCATTTCACCTGACTCATCAAATGAAAAATTCATCAATTAATCCTTTGACAATAACAATATATACACAAAAATCAGTTCAGGATTGATTTTTGGAGCCCAAACATGAAAACTAACCCCTGGCTTGCACATAATGTGAAATTTCTCTTCATTTCAATCTTATTATTGAGTATAAAAGCTGAAGTGTTAATAGAATTATTTGTTCTAAGTCAGCTACAAAGGTGGGGTTGTTTGAGGAAGGGTGTGTGCATCATGAAGATGTTCTGAAGCACTATCACAGTCAGCTAATAAAGTTGTCAAATGCATGTAAGAGCACAGTTGATAGGAGTCTCCCCAGAAGGCAACTGGTGGAGAGGGACACTGATCAGTGAGATCTGACAGGAGACCACCCAGGGTAGTCAAAGTCAGATGTGTACCAGGCAGGATCAATGGTAGGGAATAGCAGTGAAATGGGAGTATGGAAACTGACTTGATGTGGGAACACCAGTGCTGCACCCAGATGGGTAAATCATGAGGAAGAGGTACATTGCTTCACAAACTCTGTTTGTTCAGCACTTTGCTGGACAAACTCTCAGCAGCAGAAAGCAAGGTAATAATTTGTCAGATCACCCACTTGTAATTTCATACTGCCTTTTCAGTGAAAAGGAAAATTGCAGTAGATTTTGTGTGCATTAGGGTAGCTAGCACATTGGTATCTCTTTGTTTATATAATCTGCTTCCAGGTGGGTAATATGTATTGAAATTATGAGAGGGCTTCCCTAGAAAGACAAAACACTAAGATGAAGGAAAGTTAAAATCATTAGTTCATACATGTTCTGAAGTTAGTTCATTTGATACCATGTTGATGCAGGGAAGTATTTTTGTACCAGATTATGTATCAAAACACATAAGGTACAGAGTAGCAATTCCAGATAAGAAAATCTCTTAGATCTCTCAAGATAAACAGAGTTTGCTTTTTATTTGAGGTATAAAAGAAAAATAGCCTGCTTCCTGCATTGTGTGTATAAGCTTGTGGATTTAACTCCTCATACCATCAGACTAATACTTCAAGCAACCTTTCCTCCAATGTAAGAAGTAGTGATAGCAACTTACTAAGTTCTTGTCTCTAAATGCCCTATGAAGGAGATAAAAATCTTCTGAGAGAAAGAACTCATTTTTTGTTCTTTGTATCACCTCTGACAGCAAGTCCCTGCTCCCATCCCATGTACAAAAATTATATTCAGGCTGTAAATAACCTAAACGATGTTAAAGAGTTGAAAATCAATGCAGTGCCATACACAGAAAATAATCAAATCACAGATGTATTAACTTTTGATGGATCTTTGTGAATGTGTGTATTCATGGTGCAGAACAACATTAACATATTTATCAAGTTCTAGATGTGTGAAAGGTGGGAGCACTTTAGGAATACTTGATTGATGTGTATTTCTGCAGTCTTAAAACTACAGAGAATTTTTATAAGAACATGGTCTGTGAGATACCATGTTGTTATTTTTACTGTCTTAGTTGAATACTTGTGACCATTGTCTTCAAAAACTTTGTATGTGATAGGAACAAAGATTTGTCATGACTGTTTGTCAGCATAATAAATATTCAGATATATGTGATGACTGTGGCTCCAGTGAGAATATTAGGACCTATATCTGTTACCATGAAATATTTCTTTGTAAAATATTGCCGCAAAGTGTGGCTCATTGCGGGGAACTTGTTTGCTCTTTCAGTTTACAGCTCTTTTAAAAGTCTGAAAGTCTAGACAGTTTCAGAAATTACCTATGTAGGTTCTGTTGTTGTCACATAATTACAACAGGCTGAAGAAAGGAGGGAAGATGGTAGCTGGTATAACTTGCTTCTAGTTATATTAAACATGAGTCTGATTTCTGGTTTGTTGTTTGGCTGTGCTTCTTACATTTTTTTATACATTACAGATTTACATAATCAACCCTTGAGGGAAATATACTGTTACCAGAGACTGAGTAATAAAGAGTAACTTGAAAGCAGAGAGCATGTATATATTTCAGAATATGCTTCAATAATTTATTATTATAATGTTTATTTGGATTTACCTTTGTGTTTGTTATGATATTGGTAATGTATATTTTAAATTTTGTTAGTGAAGTCTTGTATGCATTATTTCTAAATATGAGGCTGAAATATACTATTTCCCTTTCTACACAGCAGAAAAATTTTTTTTAATGCAGGCTAACAATAATAAAAAAATAAAATTGGCAAAATAATAAAAAAAGTGTTTTGTCTTTTGAGAGTGCATTTATCAGATATTTTAATCTGTGGATTATTGTAGTGATTATAAAAGATTTTACTGGTAGACTTTTACTGTTACTTTTTCCCTGAATATATAAATTTACTAAAATTAGGTCTATATCTTACAGTTATGTACAGATAAGTTGGCAATATTGCTCAATGATAGTAGAGCCATTATTCAGGTGTGATGCATTGGGACATTAACATTTTTAATTTTCCCTTTTCTTTACAGCATGTTATGAAAATTTTCTTCTTTGAACAGAAACCTTATACCTTGTTTCCAAACTGGATATTTTCAGTCCATCTAACCTGTCTGCCACCCCCTGTGCTAATTAATTATGGCTGCTGTTTAAGACCTAGCAAGAAGGTGGTCAGCAGGTGGCAGTCCTAGTTGGCAGTGGTGCTGGGAAGGGAGAGCTGGATCAAACAGCAGAGGAGATGTTAATAGCACTGCTTTTGCCAGGAGGTTGCCAGGGTTTTCTGAAGTTCGCGGTTTTGTAGTGGGGTTGTAGCTGCCTTTTGTAAGCTCTTCTGAAAGTGCATGGCTCAGACACACAACAACTTAGTGATCTTAAGTGTTTTTATTTTCCCAAATTCTGCTTTTAATACTAATAATTTATATTATTTATAACTAAGTACTGTGGAGTTTTGCCAGTCATGCACATATGTGCTTTTTATTATATGCAACTTGAATTATAACTTAAATGAGTGAAATAAATACAAAATATACCTAGTGTGATTTCTTTAGGCAAAGGTTTATGCCTTCTCATATCCAAACACTTCCAAACGCTCTGTCAGGCTTGGTGCTTTGACTGCTTCCCTGGGAAGCCTGTTCCAGTGCCCAGCCACCCTCTGGGTAAAGAACCTTTTCCTGATATCCAATCTAAAGCTTCCCTGACACAACCTCAGGCCATTCCCTTGGGTACTGTCACTGGGTGCCAGAGACAAGAGATCAGTGTCCACCTCTCCTCTTCCCCTCATGAGGAAGTTGTAACTGCCGTGAGGTCTTCCCTCAGTCTCTTCTCTAGGCTAGGCCAGGTGACCTCAGTCACTCCTCATGCAGTTTCTTCTCGAGGCCCTTCACCGTCTTCATTACTCTCCTTTGAATGATCTCTAATAGCTTTATATCTTTTTTGAGGTTGTAGTCTTAATACCTAAGCCATTTTGAATTCAGTTTGGCTGAGGCGTGGGCTTGTTTTGAAATGCTTAAATTTCAGTGTATGTTTAATTGAATGAGAGCTTTGGCATACAGATGATGAGTCTAGATGTTACCATTTGCATCATTGTTCCCTATTTAAGAAAAAAAATCAAAACGTACATTAGAGGTCTTGAGTTTTCATTGACACTGAGGAGGGAATTGGACTTTGGGGCCATAACGCATTCTTGTTTGGTTGCATGCTTATTTTATTCAGTCTCTAAATGAAAGTTAATGATTTATGCTGTATTCTTCTTAGTTGTTGGGTTTTGGTATTTTTAACAGATGGTACTGAGACTGTTCGTGTTCTATCTTTGTATATTATTAGAAATCTCAAATGCAGGATTAACCTTGAATTGTTCAAAAATTAACCTTCCTAGAAAGATAAAAAATCTGCAGCAGAATATCTTTTTTTTTTTTTCTGTATAGTCTTTTTCATACTAATATGCCATAGTTCTATTTGAATAATAAACTGACATTCTTGTAACAAACAAGATGGATGGGAGTTCAGAGATTGGTGTTTTGCAAAGGAGCAATAGAATAGGGAGACACTGCAATCTGTCCTTTCCACTATTCACTGTGTGTTGTCTCTGCAGCTGATACGGCCCTGTTCCACCTTTGGCTTTGCAGCTGACAAGGATCTTCAAACAATGCATTATTTTAGAGCTGTACTTTGCCATTTGGGCCACATTACCTAGGTGAAATGTGGTGAGTTTTATAAAAAGATAATTCCGCATTCCGTGGCCAGTTGGAAAGAATTCCATTAGGTTTGTAAGTCTTAGTCTTTTTTATTTTGATGTGGCTTTTGTATTCTTTTTGGAATAGTTGCTACTGCGTTTAAGGTTTATATAATATAGTTGATAAGCTTAGCTGACAAGTATTACTTGTAATAATATCTTTGCGTTATTAAAGAGATATGTGTCTTTTTACATGAAAATACATATTTTTAAAGAGATAAAGATGGTGGGATTTCTGACTAGACAACCAGCAAGTATAACAGTTTTTATCTTATGCCACTTCTTAACTGCGCATTAAGGTTTATCTCAGACTACAATAATAATGCAGTTACACGGATTTTGCTCTAAGTTTATTAGTAAAATTTGAAATGTGTCTATTTTTGAGAAGATTTAGGCCTGTAAAGTTCAAATCCATAACAAAGGTACAAGAAATAAGAGACAAATACAGTTGGATAAATCAAGCCGCGTTGTTTCCATGTCCGTGTAATTCAGATGTGTCTGTATGTGTATTAGAATTTATATTCCATTATTAAGCTTACACTCAGCAACATCTAAATTGCAGGAATCATACAGACCTGGACATGCTTTCAAAAGAGGCTGTATTCCTTTCCTTCTCTAAGGTAATTTCCCTACCAAATTCTCCTTCTTTAGTCTAGGACTGGGGGAACTTTGCCACTGGATTTTTTGTGGCATCAAGGAGAAACTCAGGGACATAAAAGTGAACAGTTGGTAGCGAAGATGGTTGTAGAAGTGGCAAGGGGTATGCCCACTTCCAAATGAGTGGTTGCTAGTTGGTTGTACATATGACTCAGTGATGTCCTCAGGGAAGTGGATGCCATGATCAGGCTTTGATGACCAGGGATTATAAAGGCTTGTTTCTGATACAAATTAAAGGCTACCAATGGACACTTGATCAAAAAGTAAGAACTCTGCTGAAGAAGAGATTCTGTCCTGGTAAATTGATTCAGAAAAACCAAAGTACAAAAAAGTCACCAGCTTTCTTCCTCCTCTACACATGCATGCTTTTTCATGAGATTTTATGGTGAAAATGAACAGTCTTTAAAGGCACCTTGCCCCATTCATTTGACATAGTATAATGTTCATTGCCCATTGTTACACTGTGTAAATGCACTTTTTTCCCCTAATCTACTTCTTTTCCATGTTCCTTTTGGACAATTCTTATGAGAGCCTTTAATGAGATCTTGTTGCTTTGTGTAGACTTCTTTGACAAGTTGCCTTCATAATTCAGGGGAAGATGTTTTCCAAAGAACAAACATGCAAGTCTTCATTGTATTCTAGGCATAAATTCAACAGTCTTCTAACCATGTTTGCCTCCACCATTCCATATACTCAGCTATTTCTTTGCTTTGGATTTAACATCTGGATATTTCTAACCCACATCAAGTATCTGAAAAGTTGCAGTTGAGTCCTGCTTCTGCAGGTTACCACCTTTCAATACTGTCACATCCATGGGGATATTCACAAAATTGAGGAATGCCAATGGTAGTATGTGTGTTAACAAAGGGCATATGTATCAGTCTGGAATATATAATAATATAATAATGGAATATTATAATATAATATAATATAATATAATATAATAATAATATAATAATGGAATATAAATTCTAATACACATACAGATACATCTGAATTACACGGACATGGAAACAATGCGGCTTGATATATCCAACTATTCTTTATGAGCAAAGAAATATTTTCTAACAGCACATCAGATGGGAGTACTCGTAGGAACTTTGATCAACTCCTGTCTTCAGAAAGACAGGCTTTGCTTCAATTATTGACAAGAGCTTTAACCCAGTACTAGTGGTGTACATGTGTCTGCAGTTGCTAGGTAAGTGTTGCGCTTGTATGTGACATCGTTTGCCAAAGTTACGGTGTGGGTTGATAGCTGATGCCTTCTGTATTCTACATCCAGGCATTCTGTCAAAACAGTGATAGATCTTGTGAGTTTCTGGAGGTTCTTGGGAGTGGTAGCTAAAGACAGTAAAGATGAAGCATTTTCCCTTCTTGATGCTTGGCAGCCTAAGTGGATCTCAAAGATGAGATCAGAGTTTTATCTGAATCAGTTAATTAACTTACTGCTATTCTTTCCAAAGCCCCTTCTATTGTTGACCTTGTTTGTGGATTCTAGCACTCTTATCTAGGAAAGAGCCAATTATTCACATCCTTCCCAGCTCTCTGAGAGTCTAGTTTGTTTATTGGAAAGCTAAGGTGCCTAGTGAGAGAATCTTTAAGTGAGTCATGCAGTGGGTTATGCATTGTCTCCATTTATTATGAGTTTGAAGGTGAACCTTTTTTCCGTCTAAACATTAAGGCATATTCCAATATATGCGTTGTCTTTGACTTTCTTCAGAAACATGCCAAATTGAGAAGTTTGTGAAGCAAGCCTGCAGACTTCTGTGAAATGTGCCTGTGATGGGAGGGCTGCTTCTGATGCCAAATTCAGGCTGGCAAGTAATTGTTTGAATGGTGCAGGTGTTGCTAGTTATGGTGGGATTTGTACTAATCTGTGCATGAAGTAGACAGTTAGTAAAGTAAAGTTAAACTGCTACAACTGCGGTTCTTCAAGACATTAAAAGGATGGCAGTCCACAAAACAGCCCTTCTCCTGCACCTCTCCAAAACGAGTCTTGAACTATGCAAGGAGTCAAGAGAGGGGTCTTTCCTTTCCTACCATGACTTGATGAAGATATACATCACCTTTGTAAGGATACTTGACTTGTAGTATATGCAGACGTACAGCAAAATTCATCCTGGCTGAGGTGCTTTGGAAGGCCTTGTGAAACAGCTTTACCATTCTCACAGGAAACCATCCTTCCCCTTTCCCCTTTCCCCTACCCCACTCTGCCCTCTCCCCCCTCTCACTTCTCCCCTTCCCCCAAAAACTTATTTCATTTCTGGTTTTTAAGAAACTACTTTCTTAAGCCTGTCTGCTCACATAATATTCCGTGTCTTGAAATTGGTTCTCTTTGTTAGTCTGCATAGAACTTTCTTAACCCTTATAAACCATTTATAAGAGTTCAGGAAGTTAATATGTTCCTTCATTAATTTCTGGTTTATTAATGTGAAATGAAGACAGTAAAGAAAATTGGTGTTCAATACAATAGTGTTGTGTTAGTGTTAGGTGTTAGACATGTAACTAGAACTTTATGTATTGCCCAGATACTTTTTTTCTTCTTGCAGCATTGTAAATAACCAATCTTTTTTGTGTTGTCATTTGCTCAGAGGAGTAGGATGAGAGACCCGTTACTTGGCCCAAAGGGTTTCCAGTCAAATTTTTAAAAACTAAACAGACAAATATTATGTATTCTCCTTTCATAGTTACAGATATTGAGACACAACAGTCGCGCATCCTGATGAAAATACAGACGCTAATTCAGTAGCACAGCTGGTTTACAATTTAGGAGTTTGTTTTTAATAGCTCTGTGCATAATCCATTTGACCATGCTTGTTTTCCTGTGTCTTTCAGTAAGCAATATTTGAGCCAGCATATTTCTAGACTACTTACCAGTAGCTCATGCATCTTGGTGCTGTTCCTGAAGCAGCTGATTATGTTAAGTGCACTAAGAACATCTGAAATAAAAAAAAAAATCTGTTGTTTTCTGAACCATTCAGTCTAAATTGTTAAGGCCCTGACTGTGGGTAAAAATGAGTGGAATATAATGTAATACAATATTCAAATATAAGTATATTCTGATATTTTATTGTACTTTAAACTAAGTATTAAATACTGGTTTTGCTTATTTTAATTACAATAGTTACTTTTTAAACTTAAATTTAATTGATTGTATCGATGTTTTGCTGAATTTTTGGAAAAAAGCTGTCCGAGTAGCTGAATTCCTTCTTCATTCCTTTCACCTGATGGAATTGTGCAGTTGCTCTATAACTTCAGTACAGCAGTATGCCTCTCTGCCAAACTGAAACACTATGAAAAATTTAGTTATATATCACACTTACTTTTCTTTTAAGTGGCATTATTGGCCTCACTAATAGTGTGACTAACCTCATAATCTTCTGTCTCTTTCCCCCAGGAAACATGGCTCTGTTCTTCCCTATTTAATTTGGTGCCAGACCGTGTAGTCTTTCTTTTAAGTTCTTCTTTATCACAGTGTTGTAGTATGGGGGATCTCTCTAGATCATTTCAATCTCTCTTCATATGTAAAGATAATGGTAACATCCACAATGGGAAACAGTAACTGTAAGAAAGCACACAGCTTGGTGTTTCTTTTTTTTTTTCCCTCCCAACTTCAACCATAGTCTTTCCTCTGAAAGAATGAAAACCATGGAGCTTATCAAAATAACTTACCTCCCTGGCTATTGATTGTCTCCTTTAATAGTCTGTTAGAATTAGATAGAGAAAATACATTTTAGATCTTTTGGTCTGCCTTCCTGCTAGTCCAGCATTGTTCCCTTCATTATGCCACCAAGTGTTTCTTCTGGTTTGTTGAGGAATCATTCCACAATTTCACTGTCAGAAAGATTTTCCTGATATGCAGTGTGCATTTTCCCTTTTTTTCATTTCATCTAACTATTTGTAGTTAGATGAAATGAAAAAAAAAAAAAAAAAAGGGAAAATGTATTTTCTTGTCATTCCAATATTTCTCTTTCTTGCCATGTACTTAGATTTTACAAGCTTCTCTGCATGGCTACTTTCTTACTAGTACCATAGCTGAGGCTAAATTATGCTGGCATTCAGCATTTAATTTTTTTATGTGTGTTTTTTTCCTAGCAATCTGTTATTTCAGTATCTTATTGAAAATTATAGGGAAAATTGCAGACCTTAGTACAAGAAAGTGCTATAACCTGTGATTTCCCACGCTTTTCTTATTTCTCACTTCTGCCATTGTTCTGCAAATGTATGCTATTATTGAGCAAAATTAGTATGCTCAATAATACTCAATAATAATGCTCAAACTAAAAGTTTAGCAAGTGATGTAATCTGAAGATCACTTATTTCCTTTGAGATTTGTTTCTCTTACTAAATGAATGGTCTTTGAACTATTTTCCCTGCTTTATTCAGTTTCATCTTTATGATGATAATACAAATTTATTTTACTTTTTTCTTCATAGAAATCTGAATCTGAAAGCCCAGTAGATTCTGTTGTACTATTTGTCTGTTCTCTTCAGTGTTTACATCTATGGCCAATTCAGGATTTTACATTTCTGATTCTGTTAATATGATCATTAACCTTTTTCAGTTTGTAATGAGGGTAACTCATGACTTTGTCTAAAAATTTATTTTTTATAATATGTTATTGTAAGATGTCTCTGTTGAAATTCTGCTGAGGATTTTTTTTCAGTTTTTGTAGTATTTTTTTTATTTGTTTATTATTTTTCATAACTCTGCTCCACATTTTATTTCTGATTCTGATATCCCATGTCCTTCTCCCCCATGTGGAAGCTTCGGGTCATGTTGAAAATGGTTCACCATAGATTTGTGAGTAGTATGGTTACTTGGTGGTGCTGAGATACCTGAACTGAGTCAGAAATGGTGCTCTCTAAGTAAGTTCTTCCTGCCTTCATTTCCTAAAGCTCAGTCTCTATCACAGAACAGAATTTCCTAAGCGAGTTGTGTCTGTCCTTCACAAAGGGTTACCTTCCAGTGAATACTTGCTAGCAGTTAAAGATCTCCAAAATGAAGAATACCCACATTAAAGAACTTCTCAGGCGTCTTTTCTCATCACTCATACTGAGTGTCTCTATGCTCAGATTGTAAGCTTCCTTGCATGTAAAGTGTTCTTTGATATTTCTATACATAATTAATCTGAAATTCAAAACATGCAATAATACACATTTTCAAGACTATTTATTGTTATATATCTCTCTTTGCTGCTTACCTCAGTTCAGAATAGAGGAAGGAAAAATGAAAATATTTTAAATAAGATATGGGGAAGTTTAAGTATCATCAGCAAAAGTGTTTCTCTTAATGTTTTAATTTTGTAATATAGGTTGGTTTGTAAATTAATTCAGACAGGAATTATTTAGGTTTTTTACCTTAAACTGTACCTCCAACTTTATTTATAAGTTCTCTAAGTTGGAAATATTATCTTAAAAGATGAAACATTGAAATGATTGCAATTTTATGGAGTATCAGAAAAGCGTCATTATTTAGGTGTGTTCTGTCCGTTGATTGCATGGCAGCAGGGTAGGATTTCTGTAACGAGTTTGAGTTTAGTTGATTTTTTTAAATGAAAGGCTCAGGGTGCTATATTCAGCTGACATTGATACATTGTCTTTGTAAGGTTGAAGGAAGCATGCAATGACCTATCAGCATTCTGGTGCAATGCCATTGTGCATAATTACTATTGCTCTTACTGTTGGCTGCTGACTGCCCTCAGTGCCAAAGTGTACAAATAATGGCTACCTTTTGCAGGATTCTGTACACTTGTTCACAAAATTCTTTTAATGTTCAGTAAAATATTACTTTGTTTTTTAGAGGCTCTTACCTCTGGTATAGAGGTAAACGTAAAATTTTATCAGAGGCCCTGTTGATTCAGAGGTTCTGTGTTTGTGCATGCTGATCTTTGTTTGATCTGGTTTTGATAGGTGTAGTGTGTTCACAAATCCTTTTAAAATTGTTTGGAATTGTTTTCCTCATCGTTTGAAAGAAAATCAAGTCCAGATCATCCTGAGCTGTGTGTTTCTTTAAAAACAGGAACAAAACTGAGGTACAAATCAGTACGTGAAGGTCAGAAATGTGTAGGGGGTCTTTATCTCCAGATCTTAAAACATGTTCTGCGGTGGTCTTTTTTAATTCATTGAGCATTCTTTGTCTGTTGTTCTGACCTCCATCCTTTATGGTTACTTTATGCACTCCCCTTTTCTTCTCTTGTATTTCGACATTGTCCAGCTTGGGGTGTTTTTTTTTTTACTTTCCTAGATGTCTCCCTTCTTCACTGCAGGGCACTGGGCATCCAAGGGCAAATAGCATCCACGACCTTGAAAACAAGGTGGAGTGAGGTGAATACATCTTCAGCATTTTAATTTATTCCAGTGGTTCTCATAAGCTTGTGGAAATCTGTTCAGGGCTAGTTCTTTGGGATCTGAATTATATCTAGAGAAGCAGAACTGATAAGTATGCCTAATTGGTGTTAGGTTGATCCAGCAGTGTGATTCAGCAGACAATCTCTCAGTTGTCCTTATCATGCTTTCACTATTATCTCAGAGCACTCAAAGAGTAGGCAAAGTGGATTTCTTGTGTACGAAATCTAGCCAGAAGGTTCACTTCGCTTGAATTTGTGTAGTGTGGTGGATATTGTATCCTCAGCATTGACAGTTTTGCTTTACATGGCCCTGGCACTGGGCTGCACTGGTTGCTAATGCCAACCTGCTAATGAGAACTGTCTTCATGTGACCAGGCCTGCGGTGGGTCAGTGCTGTCAGTGCAAAAAGAGAACATAGCTGTGCAGAGATAAATACAGATAAGTGTTAATGCCAGAACAGGTTCTGGAAGAACATTATCTTTAATAAGAAGATATTTTTATCAGTAAAAGAAGTCAGAGATGTAAAGCAGAAAAAATAGAAAATCTCTCCTATTATTAGTGGTGTGAAATACAAGATTGCCAAGCAGGAAATTGTTAAAACTTTTTGTAGCAAATCTGGTAGTGCTACTCTTCTTGCTAAGCTTGAAGTTCATATTCAGAAGAACTGCAGTTACAGTGTGTTTAAGAAGGATTAAAAAAATGATAAATGTCAAATGTAGTTACCAGTCTGTAAGTTACTTGATAACAAAGTTTATATTTCTTCATACAATTAAAATTGCATTGTAGATGAGTATTGTATTAAACTTGTACATAAACTGAAGAAGAACATATGCTGCTTTTAATATCTTCTCCCTGTCTCATATTTCCTTTTCAATTTACTTTTTTTATTGCAAACTAGCAGCATAGAGCCACATAATAAGTGTATTATTGAAAGAATTGAAGTTCTTCATTGATGACATAGATGCATGAGTGTTTCACACGGCAGAAAATACAGCAAGGGATGCAAAGAAAGTGTTTAGATTTTCATAGCATCTTTAAGAGTGGGAGCACAGTATTTAAGTGTTTTTTCACTATTAGGATTTTTGTCAGTTATCAGTTCTGGAGAAGAACTACTCATCTTTTCCACATGGCCTGATAGTGTTATGCTTGCTGTTCTCATGTTGCTGTTGCCATGAGCTTTCACTTACTGTTACAGAACTCCAAACCAGATTGTAACAATACACCATTTTGACACCATGACCTTGAAGCCATATGGAGGAACTGGACATTCAGGTCTTCTATATGCTTAAGAAAATACTGAGGCCAAAGCTAGTCAGCTCTTTCATGAATGACAGTTTGGCTTCTGTTTTTCTGACTAGTATCTCAACAGTATAATTTCAGGGCAAGCTTGTGTCAGCTGTCAGACGCTGGTATGAGCCTGCATCAGACTAGCCTCTGCTTTCCTGTGCTTGCAGGGAAGAATACATACTGCTACAGGGGTAGAGGGAAAGCCTCACCTGAGATACCCCACTCTTGGGTGTAATACCTTGACACAAGTTAGAGGTTCCCTTTTCCTGCATGAACAGGGCACAACCAGCTTATGTTTCATGAAGCAGTCTTCCTGTGTGTCTTACTTTTGAAGTTAAGACAGCCAGAGCATATTCTCTAACCCTGAGGGCAAATGGCATGCTATGACTCTTACACGTGCAGGTAAACTTTTTCCTCCCTCTCCTGTTCTCCAGAACAGAAGGAGGCTGCCTGTTATGTGCTGCCTGCTGGGGATGATCTGAGATTCTGCTATGAATGCCTTTGCTCTGTTTGGCGAGCATGGATTGACAGTGGTGTAGGGAATGTGGCAATATGCCAGAGCTTGAGCTGGTGTCTGTGCGCACTTTAGTGTGATTGCAGCCTATGAGGCTGGGCTGTATCACAGCTGGAGTTACTGTTTCCTGCAGGCAGAAAAGGAGTATGTCACGTTTATGCCTATTTTCAGGCAAATACCTTGAAACTTAGCAGTAGTAACATACCATACAAAGTCTTTATACATCAAATTGTCTCTTCCAATTTTAACTGGGCAAAATAGGTGATTTAAACTATGCTGCAGGAGGGGTAAGAGTGGAACAAGTTTGTGGAATGCCAGACAAAAATAAGAAACAAATAATTAAAAGGATTTCATGTCTCATAACTTTCAAATTTGTATTGCTGATGGTAAAAAGGGACAATTTCTAAAGGGGGATTGAGATTGTGCAGTATGCAGGAATTTTTTCCAGATAAAACAATATTTCTTCAGGGCATTTTGGAAGATGCAGTGATTGATTAGGAAGCTAATCTATGAATGTGCAGTGCAGGTTTTCTTAGGTGTAATATGGGGAAAGGGACAGGTAACTAAGATAGCTGTGAAGTTAATGAAGCTGCACACCTAAGTGGCTAATGTAATTTTCTCTATTTTTTTTAAGGGAAACTGCCAGCTTGGACTACAGGCAATTTACAAAAAACCATGTAGACATTTATAGAAAACATCACACTGTGCTCACTGGTTTTAGTGGCTCTCTAGTTTATTTTCTCATTAGTGTGATTTTTTCCCCATCTCTTCAAAATCATAGTGAATCTGATCATGCAAGTATTCAAATGCTGTGTGATTTCTCTGCACATAGTTTTATGTATAAAGTTATGCTTTTGCCTACATACCTGTTACATTGGAGCCTGAATATTTACAAAGGGAGTCAGAGAAATTAATTATGTCTAGCACAGAGAGATGTCAAACCACAGAAAAAACCTATTAGAAAAAAGAGGCAGGGAAGGGAGGAATATGTTTTTCTCCAGTCTCTTGCAGTTTTAGTAAAGCTGGATGTCGTATACAACATGATGAAAAAAATGTTAGAAATACTAATTCCTGTTTAAGCACTTGTAATTGTTTCTGTTGTTAGATGCTGTACTTTGATGGACCTTTCCTGGCATGCATAGGATTATTTAAAATTTGTTTTCTGAATAGTAGCACAGAAAACATACTGTGTTTTCTACTAGTTTGAGAATCACAAGATCAGCTAGATTGGAAGAGACATTTAAGATCATTGAGTCCAACATGTGACCTAACACCACCCTGTCAGCTAGATCATGGCACTGAGTCAACTAGATCATGCCACATCCAGTCTTTTCTTAAACACCTTCCGGGATGGTGACTCCACGACCTTCCTAGGCAGCCATTCCAATGCTCCATCACTCCTTCTGTGAAGAACTTCTTTCTAATGTTCTAACCTGCCCGCCCCCCCACACCCCCTGGTGCAGCTTAGGACTGTGTCCTCTTGTCCAGTCTGTGGTTGCCGAGGAGAGGACACTGAACCCCAGCTGGCTACACACTTCTCGTTGTAAAGAGTGACAAGGTCTCCCCTTAACCTCCTTTTCTCCAGGCTAAAGACTTTCAGCTCCCTCAGCTGCTGCTCAGAACTTGTGCTCCACACCTTTCACCAGCTCTGCTACCCTTCCCAGGACACGCTCCAACACCTCAGCGTCCTTCCTAAACTGAGGGGCCCAGAAATGGGCACAGCACTCAAGGTGCAGTCACACCAGAGCTGAGAACAGGGGAAGACTGAGTTCCGTGGTCCTGCTGGCCACACTATTCCTGATACAGGCTGGGGTGCCATTGGCCTTCTTGGCCACCTGGGCACTGCTGGCTCTTAGTCAGTCTGGCACTGTCCCTTTCTGCCAGGGCACTGTGCAGCCACTCTGTCCCTAGCTTGTAGCACTGCAGGGGATTGTGGTGGCCAAAGTGCAGGACCTCACACTGGGACTTGTTAAACCTCCTGTCTTTGGATTTGGCCCATCTATCCAGCCTGTCCAGGTCCCTTCAGAGCCCTTATACGTTCCTGCAGATCAACCCTCACTCTCAGCTTGTATTGCAGGCTGTTGTAATTTACTGTTACAGTGTAGTGCCCCATGAGGGCTGATGTTAAGCTTGCTACCATAATTCAGATGTTGCTTTGTGCTAATTTTTATTTCTATGGTTTTTAATATTTACTGTGCAAAATATGTCTTTAATACTGTTTGTGGACAGAGTTTTCTAGAAATATTTAACTGACAAAACTAAAGTAAAAGGAAATCCCATTATTATTGTTGTTATTATTATAGTTACTCCTCTGTGTCCCTTTCAAGTTTGGTGCTCAATATTGAGAAACTGTACAACCAAGATTATGTGTTGTCAGGTCTTGCGACAAACAGCTGCTTTCAAGGTAAAACTGTTAAATGATCCTGTAATTGATATTTTCATACTACCTCCAGTGAAAAAAGTCTTAACAGGAGATGCATTAGAGGAATTCTTTGCTTTAGTATCTTTGAAATCTTCAGGAAGGAATGCTTTTTCTTTGCAATTTTAATTTTTGTCCCCATACATTATGTAAAGCAAAGTTTAATCCTAAAAGTGTTGACTGTTAAGCTGCATGGTTCTGAATAGGTATGCAATGTCATTTTCCATATTTACAGAATTTCACAATTTTTCATGGAAACTGTGTAAAATGCATCATGGAGGATTTGACATTAGGTCAATGTTCAGTCAAACTGGGAATATTTTTTCAGAAACTGAGCAGTATATTTCATCAAAGAGACTGAAGTAAAATGCAGACTTTATACCTTTGCAATATAATATTCCTTATAATCTATCTAAACTTTATTAGTTGTTTCTAAGATTCTCTTTGCTAGTGGTGTAATTCTGGAAGATAGTAAGGTATGGACCCTAAAGGCAAAGTATCTTTTTAAATTCTGTTCATATTCTACTCTGAGCAGTACCATCACTGCTTAAGGCAGCTCATACATCCTCCTTTTTTCACTGTAATGTCACAATTTATTTTAATTTTGTTACATCACTGGTATACCAGTGTAAGTAAATCATGTGGATCATCATCTCTATAATTTCTTGGTCTCTGAGATAATCAGTAATTTCAAGTTGCAAGAAATAAATTAACAAAAACTTGAAATTTATGTGAGACTTGGAACTGTACATAAGGAAAACACATTTCCAGTTGCAGAAATTGTATGTTCTTAAGAGCTCCACTGTTGCCATTGATATATTTAAAATCTTCTGTTAGAATGCAGCCACATTTCACATCTTTTTAACTGATTGGAAAAGCTCATTGGATATTTTGTACTTTGATTTAAATAGTATTGGCAGCTCTTGTATTTATTGATGAAGTGTGCCATTTTCTGAACCTCTTGCCTAATAAAAATCAACCACCATATCAGTTCTGGATCTTCATAGGATTTGTTTCTAATTTTGCATACAGAAATTAATATTTTGTTGTAAAAATGTTCTAGTCCAGGACAGCTATAATTTGCTAGGGCACAACATATTCTTCCTCCCAGAAACCAGTAACTCTCAGGATGCGTAATGATCCTTCCCAGACAAACTGCTGTGTCTGAACTCCCTGGAACGTGTTTGCAGATATCTATATGTCAGTATTGATGGTTTCTCTCAATCTTTTCTGTAACTGAAATGCTGTTTTGAGGTATCGGGAGACTTGCTTCTGTTAGCCAGAAACAACAGAGGGTGCTCTTTCATACTGCATATACCAAGATGCATCTTTCCATAAAACTTAGGTCGTTGCTTTCTCTTAGCTCATTATTTCCATGCTGTTTGCTTGAATATGTCAATATCAAAAGTTTTAAGTCAAATGTGGCTGCATTAATGCTTGTGAATTTTCTGCCCATCCTTCCCACATAGCACAGAATGATCAGAATTACCTTTCTTTTTTTTACTATACCAAGCTTCAGAATTTTTATAATAAAATAGAGTATGCAAATCTTACTCTTTCACAGTACCAGTACCTCTTTTTGTACCATAAAAATTATATCCAGTCTGACTATTGGCAGGTGACTTTTGGATTTATTGACAGTGAAATCCAATTATGCCTTCCTACATGTTTTGTTGTTCATATCCTCCAAGTAGTTAAAGAATAGGGTTGGGAGGTCTGGATTGTTGGGAGATCTGACCTTTGTCGTACAATTCTTGTAAAGGTAATTCGCTAAAGTTTCATCTTTTCCTACTGTAGACTAGGAGGAATGATAATTGTGTGCCAGCTGTCTTCTAGTGGGCAGAACATTCAAAAGTTTCTCTGTTTCCATCATACTCACAGCTCTACTTAAACAGGCTGCTTGCAAAGGTCTGTGAAGAATTTTTCATGCTGACTGCTCATCATTCCCGAGAGCCAGCACTGAGGACATGGAAACTGTCTTTAACACTATCCATGCTTCTCGGGATAGTGCCCACTTGGAAAGGAGTGAAAAGCAGCAACTGCTGGTTATGCCATATTGGACTTGCAAAAAACATGGGACTGTGCAGGCTGTGATAAGGAGAAGAGCAAAGAAAGGCAGATCTGGGAAATTTGTTGGGATGGGCAAGGTTGCATCTATACCCAAAATGATTTGTTTCGTCCTCTGAAAATCTGCAATTTCCAGCTACCTTGCCATAGTCACAGTCGCTAATGTAAAGGCCTGCCTTTATTAGCCTGCTGGTAATAGAAAGGACACAAAATGGTGTGAAATAATTTTTCTTTTAATTTATTATTTTATTACATAACGCTAACCAGGGCTTAGTTTTTCTGTTGCAGTGAAGGCATTTGAGGATCTCAACCTTTCTTGTTTCTTCCATTACTAGACATCACTGCTAGTTCTTCATGATTTTTGTAGGTAATGCATATAAATGCCCGTTCCCAACCTGGAGTGAAGTGCTTTGATGTTCACTAGTACTCCAGACTCTTAAAAATACCCATTTATCAAAGAACATTCCCTTTCTCAGTGGCATTTCTAAAGCAGTGTGAAATCCAAGGAGTGCAAAAGGCGTAACAGGCTTTTAGAGTTAAAAAGTGGCTTGTGCTCAGATATGGGGAGTTCGTACTTTTATGAAATTAATGTTTTACAATAATGAAAATATGAAAGTTTACTTTGCCCCAGAGTGACATTAAATTTGACTTCTGCTGTTTAATATAGGAAAATGAATGCACACTAGAACAGTTGCAGAAACTATCAAATATAGGATCTCCAAAATCTAGCTCATTTTCTTAGATGTGTTTCTTGAAATAATATGAGAAATTTTACTTTAAAAAAACTAGATTTTAAATATATTAAGGAAAAATGTTTCAAATGTATTTTGTCTTTCCAAATCTTTCTGTTGATACAATTAATACAGACAATGTATTTTGTCTGCACTTTTGCAGACAAACAATTTTGTTTACACTTTTGTCCAGGGAGACTGTTTCACATTTCTCTTTTGTACAGTTGTTATATTTTGTTTGGTTTCCTAGAAAAATAGAAAGAAACGAAAAAAGTGTCCAACAATCCAGTATTTGCATGCAAAACTGCATCTTCAGAAGTGCTGATTGGTGTCTCTTTAAACTGTGGCCTGTCTGTGCAGACCTAATTGCAAGACCAAGTGGAATATACTTATGGCAAAAATACCCCATTGACTTTTTAAAATGAACATTTCCGGTGCTTTTTTATTGCACTCTGGTGCAAAAGCAGCCACTCTGGTTTATCAGTTTCCTATGTGGCAAAATATTGTTTCTTAGAATATGTATGTATTTAGCTTTTTAGTTTCAACTTATTTTGAAGTAATATAAAACCCAGAAAAGACATTCCTACCTGTAAATCTGTTTCATAGAAATGTTTGATAGATTTAGCCTACTATTGCTTGTAGGGTTTTTTTTTGCCTTCAAATATTGCATATGAGACAAGTAATGCAGCCTGGCACACATTTTAGATCAGGCTACTGTTTTGTTGTGTTTGATCACTTAGGTGCAAAAGTCTTGATTCATACACCTCTAAAATGAGTGTAGCAGCACGTAAGTGACTTACATGATAAACAGTGTAATTAAGCAGTGTTTCTAAAATAAGATTTTATCTTTTTATCTGATACTGGTTATTGTAGAAGTGCATAGATATTTTAATCTACAAGTGGAAAATAACATTGATCTAAAATAAATATAATGTATTAAA
>NW_024531488.1:1568887-1714424 GCF_017590135.1 Pyrgilauda ruficollis
AACTTCTGGGGTACAGACTTTAATTACAGATGAGGTTCCTGTAGTATATCTTGAGGGCAAACTGTGGGTTCATTCTTTCACAGGTTGTATGGACCCCAAAGCTGTTTGCACTTAGTGAAGAAAAGCAGAATCTCGTTTTACAGCCTGGGCAGTTGTTGTGAACAGATTATTTGCAGCCCAGTATCCTGCCTGCATGGCTGGGGTGGATTCATTATCATTCAATCTCCAGTGATTTCTACAAGTAGCCCAAATCTCACATCAGGGAGAAAGGGAAAGAATCTGATATTTATTAAACAATGTTTGAAGCAGTAGTTGAACATGAGCATTGTTCTTTCTATGAATTCACAGAATTAAATGAATGCTATAGCATAGTTTCTTGTGTCTCACTTGCCACTAGAAGTAATTTTCTGCTGCAAAACCTAGTGAAGCTAGTGCTTGTAAAAGCATGGAAGTTCCCTATAAAGAATAAGTAAACAGCTGAGGATGTAAAAATCCTTTTAATTCATGGATGTTTTTATTCAGTTTTGACCTTGTGAACAAACAGCATAAAACAGGGTTGCAGATCTAACACATAGACATATTTGGGCTGCTAATTATAGAGAGATATAAAACAGTAATTCTTTTCAAAACTTTTCAACAGTAAACTCAAAATACGGGAACAGATTTTCTGGTAGGTTTTTGTAGCCTTGAACGTTGCTTTGTTTAGTATAGCTGCACTAGCACCAAATTAACAAATATAAAGTAAGACATAGTCTTACATGTCATGTTTATAATTTCCAGCATAAAGATTGAGAAATAAGATAAATACAGTTCTGCAGGCAAATAGATTTGGACAATGCAGTGTCGAAATAGAAGGCAGTAACAGAGAGGAAAAGGAGAGTTTACTGTTTCTATAGCACAATATCCATTAAAAGTTAGTTACACAGCAGGTGGCAGTTTGGGTAAGTGTAAAGTGAATGTTTTGAAATAAATAGCAGCTGGGTGACCTGGGATGTCAGGGCTCTAGACAAGGGTGTGTGTTTGTCAATATATCCTACATGTTTTACAGACTCCTCAGGGACCAGGAAAAGATACAATTTCACCTTTTCTGTGCCAAAACATTTTAATTATATCTTCTTCCAAGTACAGCAGTTCAGTAACCAAGGAGCTGACATTGATGCATGTGTTGATAAAGCTGCAAACATTCAAAATGAGATTAACAAAGATTTTGGGGAAAGGGTGACAGCTAATTTTGTACAGTATTCTGCATCTAATTCAGGTCAGTGTAATGATAGAATATTTTATAACTGCTGTGTCATTTAGAAAGACTTTTATTATGCTTTGTGTATTTAAAGATTTGTGTATATGAATGTACAGTTCTTTATACATCATTCAAGCAGGTTATAACTTCCATATTGAATGTCTGTTGTAGCTGTAAAAAGGAATAAAATAAACTTAGGCATTTAGAAGCAATTTTGCATATCCATCTGCATTAATCACAGTAATAAGCTCCTTTTGTCTAATTTACCTTGAAATTACTGACTTCAGATGTGAAATGTAATCAAAACTACCATACACTTTTTGTGGCATTGCTTAGTATTTGCAAAAAAATTGGACGGAAAGTTATAGCAAATGTATTTAAATAATCAAACTGTAGTTTCTCTGTATTATGTGCAGTCTTTTGAGAACATCTCAGTGTATTTCTGTTCTGTTCTCCTCCTTGTTTGAAGGTAACTCACATTCTTTCACTTCTTTTTGTTTGTGAAATTTTCTCCTCTTTTTTATCTACTCAGTTCTCCATCTGCTTTCACTTTTGTTTGCTTGGGCCGTCCCTCATCCCAACTTGATAATGAGGAATGCAGTGTGACCCTGACCTCTATCAGCCCATGCATGACCTTCTGACTCGCCCACATAACCTTTGACCTTCTCTTTGACAGCTTGATTAATTACCGTGTGTTATGATTTATGAGTAAGTGCTATGTAAAAATAATAGACAACAGGTGGTCCTCTAAAATCTTTTTGTGGTACGTTTTCTTTTCCTGCCTAACCTGATGAGCTGTTTTAAGTTTGGAACTTAGCAGGAGAAAGTTTGTTTGGCAGAAGCATGGCATTTTTACTCATTTGGACACAGTGCTGGAATTCAAGCAGCTGAGGTATATCTGGGATGGAAATATCACAGTGTTAGCAGGGTGCAGTTGCCAAAATGTACATTGTGTGGAAACAGAAAGCGGAATCAACTGACATTTCAGGCGTTTCAGTCACAGGTCACGTCTTGAGAAAATTGCTCAAATAATGGAGGGGGCATTTTTCAAGCTGAGCTGCATCTCCAACAGCTATGTTTACTTTTAACGCTTCAGTAGTGACTTCTGATTGGTTGTCATGACCTCATCCTGCTGTTGCACCTACAGTGTCGCAATAGTGACATAGATGTACCCTTCTCGCAGTAAAGATGGGAAATGAACAGAGCATACGTCTTTCAGAAAGATGAATGGACATTGCTGTGTTTGTTTTAACCACAGGCAGGTTTAAGAACAGTGTGCTTTGAGTTGCATTTCCCCAAGAAATTTATTCTGGTCTTGCTGCCAACCGTCCAAATAGAAACCTGAACTTGAAAATTCAGGTTGATCAAGCATAGGAAAATGATCTCTCTTAAATCCTCGCCCACAGTCCAAAAAGATGGTTACATAGGTCGTTACATAGGTCAAAAGATACCTCTCTGGCTCTGACTTATTTTGTCACGTATTGTATCCTGCCCTGGTGGATTAATATGCAGTGGTTTCAGCTCATTACTCGTGCGCCAGGCAGGAGATTGCAAATTATTTGAAATTTACCTCAAATAGTTTGAGGTTCTTTTTTTTTTAAGCTTACCCCCTTGAACTTCCAGTAGCGAGAGAAAGTACTGCCCCATTTCTGACTCATGTATTGCAATGGAAAAGGTCTTCTACATTGTTCTGTCTTCGTAGTATATGTACTGTAACTGAGGTTCATGATTCTTTCCAACTCTTGACTTAGTAAGCCTGCTTTTCCTTTCATCATCACAATCCTCAGCCTCCAGAAGCAGCTACCTGGAGAATGGTAGGAGTTAGTGTAGATTAAATTTTACTTACCTTGAAGCATTACCATGTGAGGGGAAGAGATGTTAATCGGGTGTTTTAGTCTGAGAGAGAAACTGTAATTTTGTAGATGAGAGGCTGGGAGTTTCACTTGTCAGGGTCTGCCATAATTATAAGGTCTTACCACTGGTACACTGATGGGTGAAGATTGATGGGGATGAGGGGGTAGTGTCCTTAAAGCTTAGCTTTTTATAGTGAAAAAACTTTTTGTAGGGTTGTTTCTCTTTGTGTGCACACTGGTCACAGAGGAGAAAACTATTACATTGAAAACTACTGTTATTATGTTGAAAACTACTATTATTGCCTAATGTTTGCATACCACTTAATACCACCGGGTGTGGCAAGATTTAGAAACCCTCCTAGATGATTGGTACTTAAGTAAGTCATAGGTCACTATGTTTTAATAATGATGTAAGCTCATCATGGCTGAAATTGGTATTTTTAGTGACACTGATTTAACAAATAGCAAAGTAATACATAGTAATACCATATTTAATACTTTCTATCATGCAGGAAGTATGCATATGGTGAAAAAAGATTAATACAGTCCTGCATGCAAAGAAGTGTTTCCGAACAGGACTCTCATTTTAAATGATGCTTTTTAATGAATGTGATTTTTGTCTGTGTTAACAGTTATGCCGAAGACTTTATCTTGTCTGTTATTAAATTTTGCTAAAGGCCTTTTTTAAGATATTAGTGGTCTTGTGTTCTGAGGTTTGCATTGACTTGCATGCTTCTCAAATTCACTGCATTGGTGCTCCACCTTTTTTTTCATTTTCTGATTGCACTGAACTTGAATGGTGTAGCTATGCCCACATAAATTACTTTTTTTTAAATTAATTGAAGTTAAAAGACGTATTGTTTACACTGATGTTATTTAGAGCAGAATATTTCTTTTTGGTGGAAAATGCTCAGATAAAGGCTGAATGAGAGAGATTGTAATTGGCGATTTTTTTACCAGTAGTTTTGTTTTTCTGTGTTGATTTTTATATGTTACTCTCAAATCTTCTTTCTCGTGCCATTGTTTTCTTCTTGAAATTTATGATGCAGAAGTACAAGGGAAAGGGAGACACACCATATCATGTAAGCAAAACAGTCCAGAAAGAGATTACTTTCCAAAGGGAAAGACTTAGGCTTTCCCATAATAGAAGGGGGGGGAAAAGTTTAGTTATTAAGTTGTTTTAATTCTACTGTCAGGAAAGGCTTGCTATCTGGGAGAAATTGTGAAAAAAATATAAAGGAAGTTATGTTGCAGTGCTTAAAATATATTCAATAAAAATCCTTTAACTGATTTATAAAACAGTGAATTTAAAAATAGAATCTTACTTCACCTGTTGAGGTCTATGTGAAAAATTGACATTGTGTCCTCATAAAATGGGACAAATGAGTCATGTAATTTTAAGTTGCATGATCAATAACTTAGACAAATTCCACTTCTCTGATGATTTTTGTGACTGTTTTGTGATCAGGTTGAAGTGCACAAAGTTTGAAACTTCTAGATCTGATGTAAACTCATGAATTTTGCATTTTGCATCGAGTAGAAAACAAAACAAATCTATACACAGAATGTCTCTGCTCAGATCAAGCAGGTCAAGAAGATGAAGAGCCCCAAAACTACCAGCCTGCCAAGTACTGCAAAAACTCCAGCAGTAGCAGGCTCAAAAACTATCATCTGAGATGTGCAGTTTAGGAGGATTTGTAAGCCACCTTCTTCTCCATGATGAAGTTTGGGCTTTGAAATTTTACAAGCTTTAAAATTCATGTGCTTATAGTACAGCATTTTGCATTAATAGGGCCAGGCGTGGTGTGGATAGATTTTAAAATTTGTCTTTCTGTTTTCTTTCACCCTTTCCTTATTGTTTATTTATATTTTTGCATGTTTGTTTATATTTATCCCAGTTGAATTCATGGCAGGCAGGACAGGGCAATCATGGGACAGGAGACCCCTTATGGTGCTGCATCTAACAAGGAGACAATTTTCTCTTTGGCCTGTTGTGACCATTTTTTTACTACATTGCTTATGCCAGAGGTAGTGTCCGGAATTCGTCTATTTCACCCTGTTTAGCAGAGTGCAGCCCTTTAACTTGGTTTTTGGTGGGAGGAGAAGCTATGGCAGACGTTGGAGAAGGGCACAAGGATAAGGGGTAGGAACTCCCTTCGGATGTGATTTTGATAGTTAGTCAAATGTGGCCAACTGTAGAAAATCAATGAGTGACAGTCTGTGTACCTGACAGTGGCCACAATGAACTACAAGATTTTTGAATGGCTCTACAGGATAGAATAAAGCAAACCCAAATAAAGTATCTTTTGTTGGCGTAGACTTGGTTTGCTCAGGGCAGATAGGTATGGGGAACCGTTTTTGGTCCTCATGGCAGGACCGAGTGCAAAATGAAGCACCAAGTGAGAAGCTGGAATAAAGCTGTTACGTTAGATAATTAATATAGATGTTCCTGAAAAGTAAGTCTTTATTAAAATGTACTTCTAAAGGATAGCTTGATTTTGACTGGGAGCTCATGCTAGCTTTAGGGACACATCTGTTAAATATATGTGCTTCTCTTTTTTCCCTTCCCTTTACAATTATATCTTACATAAATATTATGATGTTTTGTGATTTGCCGTCACTTAAAAGTCGTAACATTTGATTGGCTGATTTATTCAAGATTTGTTTTTTATTCATAAATATTTTTTTCAACCAGCTCATTTCCTGAGACAAAAAAAAGTACCTTATACGCTCACAAGCATCCTGCAGGTCACAAATTTGCTCTGCATTTGTTGAATATACAAAATAATTCTAGTGAACTTTTACAGCAGATTTAAAGATGCACTAAAAAGTCAGACCCACCATAAAGAGTTGACTTGTAAGCAACACCACTGAATCAGTTTTGGTATTGATTTATTGTTACTGCTGCTGTTTGCCTCCGCTTGGTATGCTTATTGTCAGCTAGACAAAAGATTTTACTATTTTAAAATGTGGTGAATAATTTCCACATGCTTTCTTCAGTGTATCTATCTTTATATATAAAATTTCTCAATCCTTTTTATTTTAAAGGTTTTTACTGTCTGGGCATAAAGCTTTTTATTCATTATTGCGTAAAGTTCTTAAAGCAACATTTTGCTTTCAGTTCCTGTATTGTTTTCTGAAAAAATCATATAAAGTGCTTGTGAATAAAACAATATATTAAATTATTTTAAAGGTAAAACAGGCAACTTTTTTGATGCTGAGGATTGTGTATGAGCCTAAGTACATGCTCTGATATATATTCACACATCAATATCCCTTTAATGACAGAATATTCTTTAAAACCCTTCTATAAAATGATGTTGTATGAAGTTAGTGAAATAAATAAAAAAAGTTCTAGAGAGCATTAAAGTAAATGCAAAGCATTTTCAAGCATTAAATTCCCCTTTTCACTTTTCTTCTTGTTTGTGTATGTGCGTGTGTGTGTGTGTGTGTGTGTGACTTTCTTCTAAAACAGGAAGGCTATGGAGTAATAGTTCTGAATCCCAATGAGAACTATATTGAAATTGAGAAGACCAAAGCCCAAGTACAGCTGTCTTCTGATATCTCAGATGAACCTGCAGAAAAGAGAGAAAGGAAAGATAAAATCCAGAAGGAAACAAAGAAGCGACGTGACTTCTATGAAAAGTATCGAAATCCACAAAAAGAAAAAGAAACTATGCAGATCTATATTAGAGTAAGTTTCTTTTTGTTTTGTTTGCTGTTCTTTATTGATGCATATGTATTTTTACTGCCTATATTGGCTAATAAATAGCATGCTTTGTTAAAAACATATATCTTACTGAAAACTACCTTCACACGTCATGTATGCATTTATTGTATTCTAAATGCATACATGACATGTATGCATTACATGGGAATCAGTAGTTACAGCCTGATAGTTTCTATCACCTGCCAAATTAATAATGTATTATGGAAAATACCAGTGTTCATCTTGTGTGGTAGCAAATTTACTCTGTAATGTATTGTTTTTATGTGAGCAGCCATCCATTGTGTTTGAGCTAAACTTTTGGAGGCAGATAAAGGAGGAAACTTGCTAATATGTTAATAAATATTTAAGCTGGAATAATTTGAGAATTGTATGATGAAGAAACTATGTCCCTTGCCCTTTTCTGACTCAGTGAACCTTTGCACTTTGTAATGCTACCAGCATGGGATCATTATAACAGTGCTACCCGAGGATTTCTAATTCTGCAGGGGGCACAAACAATATTACTTGCACATTGGCACATTCTGCTTTGTGTACATACTATGCATTATATATTCCAGACTGAATCATACAATTTCCAAAACCCTTATTATGAAAGTTTGCATTTTCATTCAGCAATAAAATACATTAGAAACTCCACAATGAAGGTAAAACAAAAAAAATGTATGTCATTGTGGTGAGAAACAGAGAAAAATCCACTAAGGTACATGTTAGAATCATCTTAAATTTTAATATTCCCCTGCTAATTTTTTTTTAGCATAACAGTTTTTGTAGAAGAAATGTAACTGTGCTGGCTAGTTAAAAGGGTTAGTAACTTGGATACGAGATTGTCGGTAATGCCATAAATATTTACTGTGTATTGAAAAATACCTGAGTATGGGAAACAAAGGAATGCAAATATATATTCAAAGTCACCAACAAGGCACTGTGTTTTCTGTTTGCAGCTGTTTTATAAGATGCTATTCTACCCACTAGCCAAACCCTTCTTCTTAAGAGGGGCAGCCAGTTTTAACTTAAGGTCCATGAGAATCCAGAGGACAGTGCTGCTGTTTTGTCTGAAAAGAAGTCTAGTCAGCATACAGGTTCAGTGTTCCCTTGTTGAAAGTGAACCTTTTTCTCATAACCTTTTTAGCAATTCTACCTTCTTATGACTCTTGCCTCATGAGGCATGAAATTTGGTTTCAGGAGGTTTGACCCCCCCCAAAATATAAAATATGTTGTTCCATTCCATTTTCCTTTCTGCATAGCTCCATGCTATAAATATGACTGTTGATGTTTGCTTTATTTGATTTTCTTCAAATCCAGGAAAGTAGTATATGTTTTTGTGAGAGTGTGGTTGGTGGTCTCCCTCCCCAGATTAATAAATTGAAATTGGGTTTTCTAATGAGCTTGGTATTGTATTCTGAAATTATTATTTTGGGGTTTTTTTAATTAGTAGACTCTAATACAGTTTTTTGAAACGGAAAGAAAAACATAACTGCTTTTTTGTATTGCAGGACAAACCAATGCAATTTCCTTGCTTCTCAATTTCTGAAACAAAACTGGACCGTCAGTAGGCAGACTGCTAAGTCTGTAGATGGTTGTGAGAGGTGCAATGCCATATTTGCCATTTTCTTGCCTCCTGTGCTTGAGTCCATATTGCAGGACTGCTCTCTGCGTGCACCCAGGGACTGGCCTCTACAGGCTGCTGTGTTGGTGGTGATTGGGCTGATCTCAAAGGGCAGTTCAGATGCAGTCTTACTGTATAGTATAGTATATATGTGACTCGCTAGGCTCTTAAATAAAACATGCCGTACTCAACAGTGATATTTAAGGATGGTATATTATTTGAAATGACGTCATCAAAGAGTTTTGAAAAACCTGAGCGGGCCTTGTGTCAACTTTGCCAAGTAGGAAAAAGTATGGATAGACTAGACGAAAAATTTCCTCACAGGAAGGCTTTAACTTATCTAACATGGAAGGAAAAACATGGTTGTGTCAAATATGCTGGAGAAATTGTTTCAGACTGTTAAGCAACAGTCCTTACAAATATAAGGACTGTTGCTTATATAAATATAAGTCCAATATATGTTGCTTATATAATGTAAGTCCAATAAATATCCTCAGTTATGTTCTCATAGGGTCACTGAGATCTGTTGTGATCTAATAAGGAAATGCCATTTGAACAAATTAAAGCTGTCTGGTTGATGTTCCCAGTTGTACAGCTAGATTTTCCAAGAACCTGAGAATTAGAACTCTTCCTTGGTAATTATGTTTAAGTATTTTCTTTATTTTCATAGTAAAAAAAATAGCCGGGGTATAGAAGAATATGTAAAAGATGAGTCTCAAAATATAAAATATCAAACTGCACTGTATTTTTGTACAAAATGAATATAAATAAAAACTACTATGGCAGTGTGTAATGCATTAAGCATAGTGCTCTTGAAAAATCAAAGTACTTACTGTTTCTTGCTGGAAGTTTTCTTAACTATGAAATAATGTACTTTCTGGCATTCATTGTGGCTTGTTAAAGGAACTGATTTGGTCTGGGTAATAAACATCATGTCAAACATTATGGCAAGAAAACCTGCTTAATATGTTTTGCAATAAGACAGATTTTTTTGTTCTTGAAAACATCTGCCAACTGAATTCACAAGTGAAGACAGAAAATGTCATCAATTCTGTAACACTCTTGTAAATTTTATTTCAATTTTAGCAATGCAAACCAGGAAAAAAAACTTTTTGATAATCAGCATTGACTACAATACTTTTATGGAATGATTAAACACATTTTATTTTTATATAATGTGCTAATGAATGCATATGAATTTTAATACTCTTACTGTTCAGATTTTAACAAGCGTATCGACAGATCATTTTAAAAGCATCTGGTTTTTAATGTGTTGAGTGGAGGATTGAGTAAAATAGCTAAATATGTACATACATCCTTTTAAAAAACATATTTCTGTCCTTAGTTATGAACATTACCATGTTTTCTTAGACCACCAGAGGCTGCTCTGTACATATGGGCTAATGCTTTTCCCCCAGAAACTTTCTATCCTAGCCAGCCTTCCTTTGTTACTGAAATAAACTGAGAATTTGTTGCTCTCTAACCTTTTTCCGTGCAAGCAGATCATGCATGCTTAAATGTGGCAAGATCATTCCATTCTCAGCCATCTCGCATTCCCTACATTTCACACTGACAATGTCCTTTCTATGTTAGAAGGTAATTAAAAATGTAAATTAGTATTTTCCCCCCTTCTAAACTGCATTCACCACTTAAACAAGAATACTAAGTGGATTCTGAAATGTTATGCAAAAAAAGTATAAATTGTGTAATTTGATAGTAATTTGCAATAATGCTGTTGCCCCAACAGTTGAAGGATATCAAAGAGGCAACCAAGGAAGAAGTAGGAAGAATTACTTTTATCAGACCAACTAATGGGGTCAGGTTTTGTGGACAAAAGGGATAAGCCTTTCCAAACCCTGTACGCTAGGAATTTTGTCGTTTTTTTCCCCCCGCACTGAGTTTATCTGCTTGAATAATTCTTATTACAAATATTATTTTTACTATAGCACAATCTATAGCAGAGCCATTTCTATTAACAGCATATATATGAAATTAATTTTGGATGTAGCGTACTTCTCATAAATAATTTTTCCTATCTTTTGTGAGAGATTAAGGAGGAAAAGATCATGTGCAACCGGTTAATCTGTTTTTACTAAAAATTGATACATATGGATAATTTTTGTCAGTATTTAGGAAAAAGTGGTAAAAGTTGTTTTAATTCGCGGTTAAGTAAGCAGTGACCATTGGCAGACAGGAAATCCTGGCAAGCGTGCCAGTTGTGCCATTTCTGCTCATTGTTCGGTGTGGTTGACATGAAGTGCAGCCTGACTGGAAGTCACAGCAGAGTGTCTGCTTGTGTGGGATGACCTTTCAGAGCCATGGATTTCTTTCACTCTGAGGACTGAGCCGTTTCCCAACATAGCCGTGGTCCCACCAGCTGCCTGTTTCACCCTGTGGCCATCTCTGGGCCAATGGCAAGGTGCACGTCTGCTCTTGTCCAAAGCCTGTGTGACTACATTAGCCTGCTGCTGAGACAAAGCTAATAAGCTGTTTATTCCACCAGAGGAGACAAAATGACAAGCTCTAGGTGAACAGCTCCTGAGAGGTATATATTCAGCACAGAGAATGTCTGTGGCAAACGTGGGCATCAGGACTTCAGCCTCTAGAGCCTCATGCTGATGTTTTGTTTCTCCTTCTACAAGAAACAATGCCTGTTCTATTTCCCATTTTACAACAGCCAGTGTTACTTTATATATACACACATCTGAAATACTGCATGGTTTTACTCTGCCCACTTTTAAAGCCTGTTACTTCCTTATGTTCTTGAGAAGTCTCCTTCACTTGTAAGCAACTGCAAAATCAAATGCTGATAGTAAAAAGCTCATGAGAACTACCTAGAAACTACCATGGCATTGTTCTTGCCCCATGTAGTGCTAGACACTGGGCATTCAGAGTTGAGAAGACACTGCAGGTCAAGTGCTGAACATAAATGTGTAGTAATATTTTGAGTGCTCCAGGAACACCTGGAGAGATCTGGTCTTGCAGAACCTATGCCACCAGAGACCTGCACCACCCTGGGCCAGCAGCTGGAAGCCATGCATCTACCATGACACTTAGTACCTGCAGTTAGCCTACCACATCATTCCTAAAAATCAGATAAGCTTTAAGTTCTTACAGTAGTTTCTATAAATCAGGAAGAATATGGGCATGTCATGTTTCATTCTACAGATCCTACAATGAACAGGCATCTTACATTAAGTAGCTAAAATGTGGAGAATTTAAACTAGTGTTCAATAATTTATGCGTAGGCTATTTAACATAAGCTGCTAACTTAGTTATTTTAATAATCCTGAGATTATAAAGAATTCTTATAGTAAATTTTGCATTTACTAATCCTGGAAAGTTTTATTTATTTTCTTTTCCTTGAGTGATTGAGAAATCAGAGACACAGATAATCAGTGAAGTGAAATTCTGTATCTCTTCAAGAACACCATTGGCTTTTCTCTCTGCTATACCCTCTCTTTGTTTTGCATTTTACAAGTATGGTTTAATCAAAGAAAAGGAATAAATCAGGACCATCTAGCTTTGGTGTCTTTCAGAAATCCATTATATGATGCCATGTAATGACAAGTGTCCATTGTTAGATCCAACTCCTAAAATGCGAGGCAATCCATGTAAGTTTACAGAAGAAAGAACCAGCTTGCATTTGTCCTCCCACCGCGAGCTGTATGGTGCTCCCATGGTGCTGAAAAAAAGATTGTTGCTCACTAGTCAGAAGAGTCCTCCTTCCTCTCAGATGGCATTCAGGCTCATAAACATGGCCAGTTTGTGGGGTAGTGGTGAAGAAAACTGGCTCAGCAGAATGCAGACATACTTGTTGAAGGCAAAAGTGAATGAAATCACTCAAACATCTTGAACTCTGGTATTGCCTGGTTTTGATTGTAGACTGACTGCAGTGAAGGACTGCAAATACCTTTTAGGTCTTCTGGTCCAGTGCAAATTGAGCTTTGCCAGTATCCTTTATTATTTATCTAACAGTTTACCTGATATCCAAAAACAAGGATAACATTCTTTAACCTTCTGCACACAGCTGCATGTTTTGCTGCTAGATTTCAGTGTTTGGTAAAACTAGCAGAAGGAATTTAGCAGGGACTTGAGTGGCAACATACACCTTTTTGCAAAACTTACATGTTCTTCACATGGGTTTTTCTTGGGGACCAGTCAGCTATAAGACACCTGATATAGAGAGAGATTATAAAAATTAATCTCTAAGATACATATTTGTAGCTATCTTAAGCTGAAGGGCATTATTGCAAAATAACCCTTTTGTTTGGAGGCATACCATCCCACTGAATCTCTCTAGAAATATTTATGTGTTTTAGAGAGGAGGATATGAAAGCTGTACTGCAGTGCATGGAGATCAGAAAATATTTGTGGAGTCTAGGACCTGAATGTCAGCAGATGGGAACTGGGGTACAGGATGCACAGTAAGTTTGAGGATGTTTTCTCCTCATCTGCTACAGAAAACAAAGTGTAAATTCAGGAAAAAAAAAATGAAAGGGGAAAAAAATCTAGCTTTTGGGATTAAGATAAATCTAGTGGTTCCTGTGTAGGCTGTTTGGCTGCCTGCAGCAGTGACAGCTTCCAAGGGGACTAGAAATAGTGGAGGAGACAGAGGCGTGGAACAATGTAGAATAAGCTACCCAGGAAGAAATGCTGGTTCTGTGAACGCAATTCATAGGATGCTGAAATTTGAAAGATTAAGTATTATAGCAATTAATTAATTTAATTTTTAAATCCTTTACAAGTTAAGGATTTTACTAACCAAAATCCTTTTGGTGAATTTATGTATTGTGTGATGTTATTTTGAATTATTTACATCTTGAACAACAAGGTTGATTTTTTTAATCGGCTTGTTGCCATCATTCTGCAGGTAAAGAAATATGTTTTATTAGGAGTCTTTAGAAGAACTGTCCTTTTGTTCTTGCTATGTCTCAGTGAACTCCGTATCAGATCAGCGCTCCCCCAGGGTTAGGTTTTACCAACTTGAGAGCCATTAACTTCATTTTGATAGTGTCCAGGCAGAAT
The DNA here is from genome assembly GCF_017590135.1 of Pyrgilauda ruficollis. Classification (NCBI taxonomy): domain Eukaryota; kingdom Metazoa; phylum Chordata; class Aves; order Passeriformes; family Passeridae; genus Pyrgilauda; species Pyrgilauda ruficollis. The sequence goes on from NW_024531488.1 coordinate 1,582,345, forward strand.
TCATTCCTAGTCGGTTTTACAGTTATCTCCAGCCATTAATTCATCTAAATTTTGAGAAATTTTCCCATTCTTCTCTCAGCTGAATCCTTGTTTTTTTCTCTATCTCTCTGGATAAAAGTGGATTCTAAACTGATCAAAAATGCTTTTGTCTTTTGTGGTCAGAGGTGTTGGTAGCAGGTTTTCTCCCCTGAATGGGTTGCATGCTGTTCAGACACATTGTTCTACACTTTTGTTGTTTAACAGTTGATTTTCATTCTCTTTCTCTGTCTTTTTTGATCAGTGCTTGGCAAAAATGAATTTGTTGATACCCAGTGAGGTATACTTTGTATATTTTCAAGTAAAACTTGAATTTTTATTTGTTTTCCCAATAGATGGCACTGCTTCGAGAGAAATTACTAAGTAAAGTGAGACTGATGTGCATTTAGAATAACTATGAGTTGTATGTGTTGAGGAGACCAAATATTTTCTGGGCTCTTAAGGGGCACTTTGAGATCTTCTTGTCTGGTACTTCTAGTAAAAACATGGCATGAGAAAACTTATCATGCAAGTGCACTTGCAAGTGTGTGCACACAGGCATTACCTACACCAAAGTGCACAAAAACTATTCTTGTATACATGTTTGGCGTCCTCTAAACTGCATAAGATGGCCTCTGACTTAGCACAGGCTATGACAGACATAGGATACATGAGACTGGAAAGTTTTCTTTTTCCGAAAAGCAAAGATCTAATCAGTGTATCCAGCCATACAATATAGCAAGGAATTTAAAATTTATTTAGTTCAGGCAGTACGGCTGGTACTTCATAAGTATCTGCAGCATGTTCTTTTGGACTGGTGGTTCCTTCCAGGATGTTTCTGCATTCCTATCTCCTATCTTTTCCACCTGCTGTGTAACTGAATAATCTGATTCCATGGATCTTGCCAGTTCAGCCTACGTCCTATAGAAGTGGGCAATTACCACTTAATTGTGCCACAACTACTCTGTTCTTAACCTGGGAAAAGAGAAGCTTTAATTGCATGTAGATGTTAAGATGACAGATATTTATATCTTTGGGATCTGGTTTGCTGAGGAATTCTTTTGAATTTATCAACTAAAATAATGAAGAAATTTAGCAAAGCTTAGGCTGTAAGTAATTTTGAAAGATTTCCAGGTGTGGCCTCAGGCTTTGATACATCACTGCCCTCACACATTCCACTTTGTAACACATCTCCCTACCTCCCTAGCTACTCCATTTTTCATGTTTGCCAAATGAACATATTTGATGACAGGATTGTGTTATTTATAATGTGTCCCTTGCACTGGTTGCAAAAAAAAAAGGTGGGCTTACTTTTAATGACTGTTGATTATCTTTAAATCCATTACCAGTGAAGACTGTGTGTGAAGTTCTCCTCAGTGAGTTACGTCAAGTTTCCAGATGCTGCATGCTGCTCTGACTGCATGCTGACTCTGAATGCATTGCCTTAAGTGAGCAAATGAGTTATGGCTGTGATAGGTCTTAAAATAACAGCATTTGATTTGATTTAAGACCACTTGTCTTAAATACCTTTCTTTTGCTGTTTGCTGTTAGTTCATTATGTTCTTTTACCATTTCCTTTTCCTTTCTGTTTTGAGCTACTCTCACTGACTTACAGAGTTTGGCTGATGCATAAATTGATTTTTCTCTAGTGGGTGCCGAACAGTGTTATCACTGGAGCAGAAGTTGAGACATTATTGTTACTCTGTTACACTGGTGGTAAATAACCATGACATCATTTTCTAAGAGCACTATGCTTCTACCTAAAGTGACCCGGCCGAGTTCAGCTTTGCTAGACTATCAATAGACAGATGGCAAAAGATGACCACTGCCTCACTTGTACTGTGGGTCCACAGAGCATACAAAAGTTGGAAAGGTAATGTTATGGCATGGAAGTAACAGAAATTATTTCATGTCCAAAGTGCTCTAGTCAACTTCAGGACTTCTCTGGGGTGTGTGCAAAGTCATTCTCCCTCAAATGCCTTTGAATCAAGATTTGGGGAGCTTTCACAATGTATGTTTCTTCACTTCTGCGACACTAGAACTACGGAGCTCCCACTTTCTTGCTTTTGTTGAAAAGTATGAGGTATGGCAGTTGTGACCAGTCCTGGCTGAAAGCACTTAGAACATAGTTTTGGACTAGGTGACCCTCAGATGTTCTCTCCAGCTGATGTAGTTCAATCATTTAACATTACAAAGTTTCACCTCAGCCCTCAAAGAAGTATTTGATCTATGAGTAGACTTTGTGGACATTGTGAAGAGAGGCAAATTTCACTGTCTTGGATCATTTAGTACTACTGTGGCCATCCGCAATAGGAGGGGTAGGTGATTTAGACCAGAATCTTACCAAGCTATCAGCATGGTTAAAACAATGTGGTCTTGCACAAGTACTGCTACAGAAATGCATCTTGAAAGACACAAACCCCTACGTACAGGAACTGATATTTCTTGGCATTTTTAACACTGGGGTGTTGAGCAAATGTTCAAATATTCATGATTCCTTCAGAGCTCAAGAATTTCCCCAAGACAATTATTATCTTGAATTAGCCTGAAGGACATTCAACCAGAACAGCATTAGGAGTTTTTTCACAGATGTTGTCCAGATGTTATTAGCATGACCATTCTGGAATAATGGGGAGGATACAAGTAGTGCCCACATCCTTCCTACTTCCTCTTCTTTGGTATATTTTCTTCAGGATTTTGTCTACATTGCGAATTTGAGTCCACAAGATTTCATTTTCAACTATAAAGTAGTTCTTGAGTTTCAGAGTAAAAATACCCTGTGACATGTAAATAGATAATTTGCAAAGTGTGTGTTTAGAAGTGGATAGACATGACAGAATTAAGAATTCTGTACTTTATTAAAGCATTAGCAAAGAGTGGTTTAATTAATCCTGTACACAACTACTTCTTAGAAGACTTTGTCTAGCAAAGCTTAGCTGCAGGCCAGTGCATTACCTACAGGTTGCCTTGAAGCCCCTGCACAGAAACACTGCTTCTCTTCATCTCTTACACCTATGCCTGTGTTCATGAAGAGTTACAAATTACTTAAGAAACTTTTGTCCAGGTTTGTGGGAATGCTGGACCTCCAACCAGGCCATGCTGCTTTGGTCATTGCACTAGGATACAATGGACATGATCACAGGAATTGCCAAGATGCTTGGCACCTGGCAGCTGTGAGTTCTTACCACTCATTTTCATCTTTATTACTTAACAAGGTTTAACAAGGTTTAGAATATGTTTGTATAGAAACATTTGCTCTAATAGAGCTAACAACAAAAATAGAAAAATATGTTGAACATAGATTGTTAAACAGTGCTCTGCTTCTCATTATAAGAGCCTGTCAGAGCTCTTCCAGCATCTCAGTTAGGCTGAAGATCTGGTTAATCAGTTTCTAGAGGGCAACCAGAACTAGAGGCAAGTTACCCAGAGACCTACTGGGGTTATACCTTTAATGCTGACACCATTAAGGACAGATCCTGCAGTTACCCAGATCCATTCTTCTTCACAATCTCTTTCTTCACCAACACAGAATGGAGTTTGTCCTTCTCTTTTCCTGTTTATCCAGGGAACTTTTGATGTCTTTTTTCATCATGGTGTAATGGTTTTTAGCAAAGTCAAACTTGAGATGATAAATGTCAGAGGACTAATCTGTAAGATGGACATGTGCATTGACGTACAGAGGAGTTCAAAAAAAAGGAACTAAAAGAACAGAATTTTTTTTTCATTAAATCTCAGTAAAGATCTTTGTCTCCAAAACTAAGTAATGGTTTGAATGGGGGAAGGCTGCAGGTGTTCAATGCACTTAATCTTTGTCTTAAAATACATCAGACATGTATGTTTTCATACATGTCAGATGTTTTCTAATAACGGATTAACTTGGCATCATGGACTATTTGTAACAGTAGCAAAAGTGGCATCCATGTGATTTTTTGAGGGTTTTTCACACAGCAAAATAGACATAGATTACATATCTTATATAAGATATATATTCACAGGATCTTTGGTTATCTCTAGAATTTCCGTTCTGTTGTTGTTCAGTCTGTAATCTCAATAAGACATACAATGTTTGGCCTATGCCACCTGAGTTACAAGATTGCTCCCAATTTTCCAGTTAGGTCAACCAAAAAAATTAAGATATGATAGAGGGTTGGTGGAAAAAATTCATATCAAAACGACTGCTCACTATGTCATTATGACAACCTGCTGTAACAAATGTGCTTCTGTTTTAGTTTATGACAATTAATTGCTAAAAGTAATTTAATCTGACAGTGGCAAGGTGTTGAAAGACTCCTGAAGATGTCATGAAAGTGACCTTTCTGCCCATGTGCAACCAAAAGCCATTTTTAACAAGGAGGTTCAAAAACAGTACAACTTCTTTTGTACTTTGTTAATTAGTTATTGATTTGAAACAATGCTCTGCCAAATATTGTCAGATTAGCTAGACGCCAGGAAGGTCACAGTGTGACAGTCTAGTCCTGATAATCTTATGGTTTATAAGAATTCTTTTTTACTTTGAACCTTTTGTTCTGATATCCTGAGAATTACATTTCCTGGCTTTAGCATCTGTGCTAATTTAAAATACAGCCAAGCTGTCTGTTATGTAATTGGATGTTTTGAGTTGTTAAAAAAATTGCAATGTGTTAGAAGAAAATTGCTGTTGATCTAATATCTAATGATCTTCGACAACAGTGATGCACCACTACTGCAATGTGAATGGCCTTGATAATCTGTGTGGAAAAGAGCCTGTTTTAATGAAATAATCAACACAAGGGAGTCACAGAGTTCAAGACAGAGGTACGACAGGCAAGTTCTGAGGTTGTGTAGCAACTCACTGGGATGAAAGATCATTTCCTAGGGTACGTTATTGTGAAACAAAAATAACAGAGGTGCATCTGCATGGAAAAATGTGGAAGCAGAATTCAGGGTTAAATAGCTAAACATTCAACTTTTCAACTTATTCAAATGAGTAACAACAGAAGATTCAAATCTGAATTTCAGATTGTGTTTGTCTTTAGATAATTATAAGCTAATGACAGTTACTTCAAATACAATTAACTGTAGCCCTCTACATATTAAGGCACTTAAGCAAATCTTTGTAACTATGCATTAAGTAGTATATCAGTTTACTTAAAGCACTGAGCACTTTGCAATCTTTATTAAGAGAAATCAAATAGCTTTGAGCCTGTTAAATCTTTCTTTCACTTAAATAACTGCTCTTGAGTGTAATAGATAGAGATGGAGGAGTGAAGAACAGTACAGAGCAAAGCCATTCCATTTCATTTAATTCGCACAAAAGATACCAACTCTGTAACAGAGACTTTACAGTTGAGGTTTGTTCTGAAACCATAGCTGTTGATGAAAATACTAAGTGGTTACCTTACTTAAATGTGTAGAAGTTTATGTAGATCCATTGTTTCCTGTGGTGGGGAAAGCTGCATTTTCCTTGGCAAAAATGGTATTTTTCTTGCAATAGCATGGTTTTAAAAAAAAAGGCTGTTTCTCATTACAACATATAAACAGACTGAAAGAACAGGATAATAAAATAGGCTTTTAAGTACTATAGGAAATAGAAAAATAACAGTTCTGCATTACTTCCATTAGGAATTTTTGAATATTTCAGGTGCATTCATTTCCAAAGGAATTGCTTTTAGTGTTGAGAAAAATGCATGTAATCATTTAAATGACTGGCATGATCTCTCTGTGTCTTGTGAAAATAGTTCTTTTTATAAAACTATTGCTTTCATTTTTATTAATTTGCCCTCACAATTAATCTGTTAATTGCCAGAAACATGGCTGCTAAGGAGGATATCTGTGAAGATACAATCTGATGGTTTATTTAAGAAATACTCTTGTTCCCATAATTCGATCATACAAAAGGCAGTGTTTGTTTGGATTCATTATGTTATAGGCAGAAATAGATTGTGGGCAGAATCTCGATCCCTGAGATTGAGTAGTTTGGAAAGAAAAAAGTACAAGAAGACATAAAAAATGTAAAATGTAGGTAACAGTACTGAATCCGTAACAGTACTGAAATGCAGCTGCATGGCTGAAATGACTGAAATGCAGTCTTTGAGTATTTTTATCAATTGAAATATCTTTGGCCAAGCTGCTAGAGTTGTTACTTAAATTAGAATGTGTAAGTCCACCTGCAGAGATTGGCAGATAATGCTTAGATAATCATGGCATGGGGATTTTCTTGTGAACTGCATGAGTATTTGTCCATACCCCTGGTATGACTGTGTAGAGAGGAATAATCTGAGGAATTGTCATTATATCTTCAGTCTGTGGAGTTTCTCCATGCAGGATTTCAGAGCTGGTTGCCAGGATGTTCTATTTCAAATTTAGCCTCCCTTTGCCTGGAACCCTGCAAATTATATGGAGAAGTGAAAAAATACACAAAAGTCAAGAAGTCTGTCAGAGAGCTAAAAGGGAAAGCAGTTGGGTTTTTATCTTAAGTAAAACCTCCTCCAATTACTTACCCTCCTTCCTCCTATTTATTTTCTTCTCCTGCAGCTTTTTCATCTCAGTGAGTCAGCAATGTTCTTTTGCCCAGACTAAAAAAGACAAATACCATATTTGTGTTTACTTACGTTCTTCTCTTAATTAACTTATTGGTGAAGGTCATAATTAAGAGCCACTGAGTAACTGATTTTGCCTCATTTTTTTCTTGGTTTTGATCTCCTTTCCTGCACTTTACTAGAAGACAACTGAGTGGTGATGGCAAGACATGCCAGACTCCAACAGAAGTAATAATGGGGAAACCCACACTTGAACAACAGCCTGATAAAATTGTCTTACTTCTGACAAGCAGATACTTTAATCAAGACAATGTAATAATATTTGAGGCTTAATTAAGCCTGAAATCCAGGATTTACTTCGTAAACAGCAAACCCTTTCAGGTTACAAAGTCACTTGAATTTCCAGATAAAAAGCTGAAGAAGCAAGGAGAGCATTAGCAGCAGAAGGTATTTGCCATGCAGAGAGGCTGAGTCATTGCAGAGTGAAGGACATGGATAACGTTTGCTGCTTTCTTTATTTTTGCACAGATCCATGTCCAAACTCACCCTGCTTAACTCTCAGTTCCAATGCAGATCTAAGAAATTCCATCTGTAACACCAGCCTTCTAAAAATGCTCGTATATCATACAACATCTACATACTTCTGACATGGTGGTGTTCCAAAGGCCTCCTATGAAGGCCCACATTTGCCAAGAAGGAAATATAGTATTACAACAGTGATGCAATGATGCAGCTGAGACTGCTGGCACCTCTCTGGAGAGCAGTTGTGTGCACTGACAGTATCTCTCTGTGGTTTCAGGGCATTGTTGAGCACGTTTCAGACCTATTGAAATATTTTAAGTGAAGGCTTGGGGGCAGGGCCTGTCGTTGAGGGAGTGGAAAATGTTTTGATTTCCAGCTTGTTCCTCACCTGGCAGAGGTGCTTGGAGCAGCTTGGAAACAGGAGATGAGAGTGGTTTGGGTTTTTTTAATCCAGAAGTTGCTCTAGGTTTTCGGTTAGGAACTGTAGTGATTGAGGGTTTAGCTGAAAAAATGCTTTTCTGTCTTGGAGTTGCTTTTTTTTTTTTTCTCCTATGTGTCATAAAGCTGAACTATAAAGCAGAAAAGTAACTCCCTCCTGCTGCCCTAGCCCTAGCATGTTAGGATCCAAGCTTGTTCTGTTGCACATATATATAGCATAAGTCTGAATTTTATTTCCTGACCACTCTCACCAGGGAAAGCCCAGCTTGCATTTGAAGTGGGGAAAGTGGGACAGGATCTGAAGTCATCTTCAGTGGTAATTGTGGTGGGAGCTGGGGAGAGCAGGAGCCCTGGGGAGGAGCCCAAACACAAAGCATGAAAACCATGGCTAGATGTCAGTCATGCTTTAGCTAAAACTTGTAATTTTAAGCATAATCTCAAGAGTTGTACCATAGCAAAATGCTTCGTCATCCCATGAACATTATCCCACGTTATCACCACTTTGTCCCAAATCAGCTCTTCATCCCCTCTGGTCTGGTGGAGGAAATTTAAATTTTGTATCAGTCCACCAAATGCATTTTTGATTTACATCTTTTATTTGGCTATTTGATATGCCAGATATTGCATGTTTCATGGAATACTTCTTGTTTAGCAGGGCTGTTGAGATTGCATGTTTTCCTGATAAATTGTTGGCAGTCTTGGTAATGGGACTATCTTTAACTTAGTATCATGGACATTTAACTGCAAAATGCCAGACTTCTGGTCTTCCTTTGTGCTTCTGACTCTATGCACACAACATTACTGGGCCTTCATAAGCAATATTGGGAACACTTCCATGACCAGCCCAATTCACAAATAAAATAGCTAGAAAAAATGGAAACAGAAATATTTCCAATAGATTTGGGAATAAAATGAGATTTGTAATACCAGAAAACCAACTTCAAGTCACTTTGCCGTATTGCTTTCTGAAGGTGTGTGCCAGATAACAACCTTGGCTATGCTATTTATATCCTGCAACTCCACAAATGACCAGACGTAGCTGTTGTGATACCTGGTCTCTCCTTCTGTCTCAAAACTGGCTGATGCCTGCTGCCAGAGTGTGTATCTTGCCCCACCTCAGAAAGTGCCCTTAAAAAGATAGTATAATTTTTTTTATTTCACCCCTTCTTCCTGCAAGTGCAAGAATATGCATTTATACCTTTGAAGACTCATGATTTAATCCCTGCTAAGGTCATAAGTAAGGAATTTCTGAATACAGATGCTGAATAAAAAAAAAACCATCACTCATGCATTTACATGATTTTAGTGTTGAACCAATGCAGATACAATGCTCTGTATTTCCATAGAAAACACCAAACACTGGTGACCATGAATCCACTCTGCACAGCTGATAAAATCCTGCTGAATATTGTGGTTTCATCTCTTCTCCTCTTGTTTTCTTTCAAGTTGTCTCACTCAGGACACAACAACTAAAATAACTTCCTTGACTCACTGCTCAGTCTTCATCATCCTTGCTTTCCTGTGCTCTTTACATGATCTGCTAAACTGAATTTCAGATACATGTCAGATTTGAGATTTGCCTCCTTGTCACTTTTCCTCCACTGTTATCTCCCCCACTCACAACTGCTTTGCTGCTGAGATGGTCTTGGTGTCCGCAGCATCCTTTTGTCTGGTTTCACACAGCTGCAACTGCCCCTGTACAGAAGATACTGCTATGGCATGGTTATTGCCATGCTTCTTGAAAGCCCAGTTATTTAAGAGTTGTTCAAGAGCCAACCCATCTTCATGTTTACATATCTCCATCTATGTAGCATATGGATTAGCATTGCCTAAATAAAGCAGAAATACAGTTTCTACTATTAATAAAAGGTCCTGCTGTCTCCTGGGATCACCTCTTGTGTTGTAGTAGGGAACCTTTCCCAAATAACTGCAAAAATTCTCTCAGCTCTGTGATTGAAAAGGTAAAAAAGATTTTCATGTAGACGGGATGCTTCCTAATACACTGGAATTTCTCAGTTAAAGTCAAAATCTGGTTAAATGTCCCAGGCTAGGCACTTTCAAGTCTTGTCTTCATGTACTCATGCTGCAGAAATATATTAATACAAAATGCATACTTCCATTTCCTTTCCTGTTTTCAGTTTATATCCTCTCTTTAATCCTCCTCTGTGGTTGTAATGCCATAGCTACTGCCTTTGCTGTGGGGGGAAAGCCGCATACTGCCTGGTTTTTTTGCTTGTGTTTCAGCTTTCTTGCCCTCGAAGCTATCCTGGTTCTCAGCCATGACAGAGCTAATTTTTTTGCAGTAACTGTGAGAGAATGGAGTCTGGAGCCATGTGGGCATGTCTAGATTATTACTCTGTATCACCTCTTGTCACTGTCAGGGCAGAAATGCTTCCCAGAAGGAATGGCAATGGCTTGTGGTCAGGAAGAAGAGTACAGGTGAAGAGGGTCTGTTTGCCATTTTGTTCATTTGTGGGTCGCACTGGGTCAATTCGGGCTCAGTGAGCATTTTTTGCACATAAATCACCCTCCTTTTTGTATATTTTTCTTATTAATATTGTTACCATTACTGTTTGTTTTCTTGTTTTATTGCTGTTTCCAGTAAATTCTTCTTATTTCAACCCATAACCTCTGACTTTTATGTCTTCCGCCAGAAGAGCAGTAAGAAGAGCGGTATCTGGTTTGGATTAGTCTTGGTTGGGGGTATCACTAAATTAAGGAGTGACGTTCCTGAACCATGACAAAAGCCTCTTAGACCATGTCCTGCATGCAAATTTTGGAGCTGTTCTGGTGGTAGTAACCTATTGTATAGTTTCATTTTGTTCTCCCTAGTGAAAAAGTTTTTGTCTCATGTAAGGAAAATATTTGCAAAAGGAGTGAGAAAAATGCAACAGGTGATAAGCATCATTTAGAACTCATGAAAGGTGCTGTTGTAACAGGATATTTTTATACTTACATGACTTTAAATGTCATGATTTTTTGGAAGGGTTGGGGCGAATTGCAAAAGTTTGCTGCCCCAAGGCTTCCTGAGGCAATGGGACGAACTGTACACGACTGTGAGGGTATTACTGGTGGGTAAGATCTAGCATCTCCAGGGACAGAAGATCAGAGCCTTCTGTACCCTTCTGCCTCCCAGCCAGTGTACAGTTCTGTTCTCCCATATTTAAATCATGTACCGTACTTGTTTATAGTAGCTTATCAAGCTAGAAGGAGAAATGGTTTTGCTGTGATAAATGGTAATTAGAGAAATCACCTTCAAATAAATTCTTTAAAAACTGTTCATTTGTATGGCATATTTACTTATTTGTGTGCATTTCACTTTTCCCTTGTCTCAGAAAAATGTGATTCCTACTCCTTGATTTTTAAAAAAACCCAAAAGTAGAAGGTTACCAGATCTGAAAACTTAATTTTGTAGTCTTTATTTTTTTTTTCCTTATGTGACTTTTTTTAGTTTTGATGTATTAGAAGTTCAAGGTGGGAATCTGAGCTGCTCTGCCTCAGTAAAGCTAACAGTGGTTCAAGGCCTCCAGACTCAAAGCCTCAAGGCCTCTGACTTTCTGGCTACAGGCTACTCTGGGGGAAAAAAAAGAAAAAAGGAAAAAAGAAAGAAATAAGTAAAATTTGGCACTGAAACACAAAATACGTGAACCTGTCACAGTAAGCAGTCTCAAAGGGCAAGCTGCTTTGCAGGAGCTAATTAACCTTAGGAAATAATTACACAAATATGCAAATGTTGTTTAGACAATTCCATGTGTTATTGACTCAGGTAGTCCATCATAACTGCAGACCTTGCAATGTCTAGGTGTTAGAATCTGGCATAGTTGATAAGGCTTCAGTTGCTGCATTGCTCCAACCTGGTATTTAATAATTAATGACTGTGATAGTACATTGGTAAATTTAACCTCTTTTTTGAATGCAACAGAATATAATATTCACAGTATGCATACTGCTTATCTGTGTATACCTAATGGCTCCAACCATTAAAATGTTATATACCTTTCAACTCGTAGCACTAGCCATGCTGGAAAAAATGGCAGATCAAAATCTGAGTTCACTCCCTCCACATTTCTGCCCAATGGATGTCCCAGGAGTAGCCTTGTTTGGATTACTTTGTATTGTGTAAACATTGCACTAGGGCCTTTTCACATCATACAGTTCTTAATCTTTTCTTCCCTTCATGTTAATTATATATATAATGATCAAGAGGAAGGGTTTTCAGAGGGATGGAGACCCACAAATTCAAAGAACCAGACCACTTATTTTGACATAGAATTACTTGCTGCAAGTGACCAGCTTTCAGAAGCTGGAAGTTGAAGTTCAAGTTTTCCTGTATGTCTCCATCTCAATCTGTTAACAAACAAGAATGCATTCAGCCTGAGGTGCCTTTTGAGGTACATAGTGTGATTTCTCCAGGATAATGTTCATTCATTTCTGTAGACTTGTGCAGATAATTATGTAAACTCTGACTGGAAAACCCCCTCTCTCTCAAATAATTTAACAATGTTCTATATAAGTGCATTCAATTTAGTTTCAGAGAAATTACAGAAAGCAACAGCTGCCAGAGACTGTCATCTTTCATGCTGAAAATGCAGCATCCTGTCTCATAATTTAATCCAAGCCAGGCAGTAGAGATTAAATCTCACAGACCCAGTGCAATTTGAAATCCTAAGGAGATCAGCTGTGAACTGCTCCTGCAGCTGGATATTCCATGTGCACACATGGAGCCAGGTCTGAGGTGTTTGTAATATGGGCTTGTTACAAAGGGGAAAAATAAGCAGATGCTGTGAAGAAAGGGCTTTTCTGCTAAGCATATAGGACTCCTCCAGACTCTTTCTTACACATATATGTTTTTTAACCTTGTTTAGGGTTTAGTAGAGTGTACGGCTACCCAGTTTATCCTGACATTTTATGGTTTTGGGTTTTTTTAACTGGTAATAAAGGAAGTTACAGTCTAACTCATTCTAGCTCATTTATTTTTGCTTTTATAGAATCCTATTGAGTCTTTGCACTGGACTGTGAAGCTGTGAAGTTATTAATTGAGTTTACTAGACCACTGGTTATGCTTTGATTGGTGAATGTTTTTTTGGGCTGAGTTCAGAAGCTTTTTGCTGATGTCTTAGTCTTGTGGAATCTAAAATGGTGTGCTTTTACTAGCAGTGTGTCAATTAATAAATACAAAGCAACCTGAAAATGCTATATTAAGCAGAAAAAGTGTCCTCTTTTTCTCAGATTGTTTAAACAGCATTGGGTCCCTATACAAAAATTGCTGTTAAAAGTATTAATGTCAACATTATTATTGAAAAATAAGTACTTCCTGTATCTATAACTAAGATAAATCTTTTAGATAAATTAGTAACTCTGAAACTTTCTCAGTGTTTTAATGTACTTTTTTTTCTGTACAGATTATAGAGTACATCACTTTTGCACAGGAAACTCCTGTTCAAGTTGTCCTTCAGCTTTATCTTAGTGACTGGTTTGTCAATCATATTTTCTTTATGCAATTTTTTCTAAAAAATTTCCCTCATTCCTCACAAAGGGAGGAGTCTTTACTTTCTGTACCTATCTATACAATCAAATTTCAAAACAGAACAAAACTGTTTTGAAATAAGTCTTTTCTTATACTGAGGTAGTTTATAATAAGTGATACAGAATTAGTTAAAACTATGTTCTGTTGTAGTCAGTGAAGAGCAGAATCTGTCCAGGAGTAAGAGAAATTCAGGTTTTTCTGTCTTATAATCACTGCTGCTGAAGCAGAAAAGCACATCATTATTCTAAAAACTTTGAGTCAGGATCCTTAAAAGATTTGTTACCATCTCACTCTTACTTAGAAAACAGGGTATGAGAATAGAAATAAAAGCCAGAATCAACGACATTATTTAGTTGTGTCTCTTCCCACTGATTTTAAACACTTATAAGAGCTTAAATCCCCAAAACTGAGTTGCAGAATGGTATTGAGATCTAGATCACCTTAACATTCTTGATAAATTTCAGTAATTCATACTGTGTAATTAGCTGCTTCTGGTTGCCAGTGGCTTTTACTGGTTTGTGCTTTCTTTTTCCTAAGGAAACGAGGCTTTTCTTGTCTGTGTCTGAGTTAGCTAAGGATATGAAGTTGTTGCTAGCACAGACCAAAAGGAAAAGGAATGCAAACTTTAGGAAAATACATGACCTTGACTGATTAGTTCTTTCTGGCATTCAGGAGCCTGGAAAGAGCCAATATTGTTATCCTGGTTGTGTGAAATACCGGCAGAGCAGGGTTCCTAGCAGAGTATCTTGTTGCCTGAGACTAGATCAAATTTGTATTTATGACCTCAACAACCCAGGAAAAAAAGGAAAATCTAGAGGGGTATAGTTTTTTTCCAAGAGCCTCAAGGATACAAGTACACAACCATGAGTTTTGATGAGACTACACTAAAATCAATGTGTGTCCCTCTAGTGCCTTCTGTGACTCTTGCACTGGCTGACTTAGACAAAATCTTATTCAATAGTAAGAAAACATGGTCTCCTAGCTACCAAAAACTCCAAAGTAATGGCTGCCATCAGTCAAGAGGTGTTTTGTTTGCACCATGTCTCATAGTCTGCAGTCACAAAAAGTAAGATTTGAAAGAGTAGTTGCAAATACCATAATTTTAATCTTAATTCAGGTTTCCAGTGGCTCATAGTATGAAAAAAAAGTAAAAGTTGAAATTTTAGGTCTTTACCAACCTAAATTTTTCTATGATTATGTATTTATATTGTATTTCTTACCTGTTTTTATTTACCAGTCTAAGTCTTAAGTACTTTAAACAAACCCTCAGTAAACAAACATTTGACAAAAGAGTTGTCAAAAAAATGAAAATCCGAGCTCATAATTCTATGAATGCCTCAGAATTGTCATCATGGTATTTGCGCAAAATTTTGCAAATGCATAATTTTGTTGTATTTATTAAAGTAAGCTCAAAAAGCAACAGTTTTACTGCCTTTATTTAGACAAAATAATCTGTTCTCTTTTTGATACTAGTGTGTATTCATTTGATCTTTATTTTAACAAAACATTCTAACATATAGGAACACATTGTTTTTAGACAGAATTGCCATTTTTTAAAAGATAATTGTCACAAACGTAATTTCTTTCTGCAGGATAATGGCTCTCCTGAAGAACATGCGATTTATGTTTGGGACCATTTTATTTCCCAGTCAGCTGCAGAGAATGTGTTTTTTGTTGCTCACAGTTATGGTGGACTTGCCTTTGTAGAGTTGGTAAGTGTGAATTCTCCATTGCTGTCTTTCCTGAAGACTGTCCAGATTTTCTACATTCTTTGTGATCACCTTCTTGAAAGTAGCTAGGTAGAAACAGCTGTGTCACTGGTCATGTACAGGTTGGTCAGGATTTCTTTGCAACCAGAAGGTCACTGCATCTTTTCTGGTTTTGAGATAGACAGTAAGGTCCCAAGTGTGCATGAACCTGAAAGACTGCGGGGAAACAGAACATGCTGCATCCCTCTTGTCCAGACTATGTACTGAAAGGCACCAGTTATATGGGACTAAGGACATATAAGAATGGTTTTAAAGCAAAGTCACAGACACAAATGCAGCTTTTTGCATATAGATTGGAACTCAATGTGCAGGGAAATATGGTAGTTTTATTCAGTTTTTGCAGTTTTTCTACAAAGATCTGCAGAACTTGCTGGAAGGGCTTCTGTTTTCCCATTTATTAGGCTCTGCAGCAATATAAGGTGGGAAAAACTTTGCTCAGTGTAAAGCTGTTCTACATCTGGTGCTGAAACTGCTGAACATTTAGTTTGTCAGTCTTTCACTCTTTTCTCTAAAGGCAGATCTCTCGACCCCATCTGGTATGCCAAGCTGCCTGTTAAACTTGTGTACCATTCTGTCAGTGTAGCTACAGTCTCCTCATAGGATTTTAAAAAAGTAGTGTAATCAGGATATGTTTTATTGAAGAAAACTACAAAAAAGTAAGGGTCCTGTTTATTGTGGAAAGGTAAATTGCAGAGCATTAGAACTGATTTTATAGACACAGGAAACAATAGACATATATGTACATCTTTTGTCTGCAACTCATTAGTTTAATCTAACTGAAAGTTGATTAAGATGTTTCCTGCCTGAACATAAGATTAATGCCTTAGTTAAGAAAAATCATGCATGGGCATGTTGGTTTTAGTCTTAGCCTGCTCCAAGTAGCAATAACAATCCAGACAATGGCCACTGGTATTACTTTAAGAACTTGAGATTTTCCTAAACCCCCCTTTTTTGCTGTTGTTGAAATTAATGCCATTTTCATTTGTCATTTCATTCATCTCTAAGATCCTGGAAGAGAATGTGCAAAATACGTTTGATATGTACAGGTTTGAGACTTGAGAAACAGTTCATTTCCTGATCTGAAGATCATTTGAGAATTGATCATTTTTCACAGGTGCTTTATTACCTGATCAATGAATAGTCTCAAAACTAAATTTTTAAGAGACCTTGAAGGTGAATAACTCTTTCTGTATCTACATCTATGGGAAAAAGATGAATTGCATTGCATGTTCCTGTTGCTCTTGAGATGTCATGAACGTTAGGAAGCAATTGTTCTGTCTTGGCTTTCCTGAGATGTGATTTTCAGCTGCTCTGTGTTTCAGCCCAGGTTATTCTGGTGCGACTTGTGGGTCCAAAGTAAAGCTTTGGCAGATTTTCTGTAGGTTTTGTAAAGCCACATTGTTTGGGTCACCAGATGCCCAGAGATACATACATGTGGCAGAGGGCAGGAGTAAGAAGCAACTGGAGACCTTTCTCAGTGTTTCCTAAACAGAGTGCTGACTTGAAGGAGGCTTGGAGAGTTTTTCCATCACATTTCAGACAATGGCTTGAGGTGGTCTGGGTAACAGATAACCAAGGTGTCATTCCCATTTTCCTTGTTTTTCTTGTCACACTGGTAGATATTTCTTCACTTTTGTTCTACTTTAATATGAAGCACACTGATATTTCAGAACAAGACTTGACTTCTGACCTTGGGGCTTCAAGGGTCAGGGTGCTCAGGGCCTGTGAAGTTATCACAAGCTGAGCGAAAATTTTTATCAATTGCAGGAAACAACCAGTAAGTAAGAAGTTAAGAAGCATCTTTGTTAGAAAGACAAGGTGGTCTCAGTAAGGGTCAGCTTCTGTACTCTGCTGTCTCTGCAGGAGATGCATACCTGGGAGGAGTAATATTATACATATCCATTGACACATTACTTATCTGTCATGCAAAACTAGACCTGAAATGTATTTTTAATGTAAATCAATGTTTTTCTAAAAAATCAAAGGATATTAACACCTGGTTTAGGCAGAGGTAGTTTGATATTTGAGTGCTACCAAAAGCAGTTTGATTAAATAATTCATTCACTGAAGGACACATCATTGAAGTAAACCCTGAGCTATTTCATTGCAATATTCATTTGTAAGGTTTTATTTTGAATGTTATCATCTTCTTTCTCTTAAACTTTATATCCATATGGCACTTAGTAATTGCAATGAGCTCCAAAAAGAGCAGCTGATGGGCAATTATGGTCTTATGACAAATACATTTTCGATCACTTCACTTTCTTCTCTGATTCATATGGGGGTGATGATGAGGTTGATAGAGCAGCTACACCATATAGCTCCTACACCATATACCATGTACCACCTCTACACTTCCTTTGCAAGTTTTTGGGTTAACTTATTCATGAAATTGTAGGTTACAGTTGTTATGGAGACCTGTTGCACAGCTGCTCCTTCTGCATTTGTGCCTCTTACAGGAGAGTAGTGTGAAGCATATGGCTTTAATTTGGAGTGAAGGTTTCTGCCTGAGCCCTCTGCATTTTATTTTGCCTGCAGGGAAAAAGAAAATGAGCAAAAATATCCAAAAATATTTGTGTTTTCCATTCCTATATTCTTAGTGAACTTTCTGTGTTCAGTGCTACGAGGTCTGTCATGATGGCTTGCGGTCATCTCGGCCACAGCTTGCCACTTCATCATGGTGTAAGTCTCCTGATGGAAATGGGATGTTCTGCCATTAAACAGAAAAACCCAATGGAAGCTGATATTAAGCAAAGTCTTGTTCATGGATATTCATACCATTGTGTGGGAAGAGCTGCTGCTCTCCCAGGAAAAGACAGGGAACAACATTTGGCCTTCCACAGGCAGTACCCATCTAGGTGCTCCTTTGTCTGAAGCTGCTGAGGGAGGTAACATAGGAAAGGCTGTGCTGCTCTGCCTTGTCCCTTGATTGGCACTTGATGCACTTTGTTAGGAAACACAAAGTGAGAGAGAGCAGATAGGACCATCACATATGAAATTAGTATAAAAGGAGGATAATTTTTATTTACAAAACTTCGGTGGCCAAATTTTGGTCTTCATTCCAAATTTCTTCTCACCATAAAAATAAGGCTGTGTTTTGGAAATCCTTTATTAAACAAACAGGTAAGGCTTGGCTGCAATTTTCAAATACATGCCACATCAGGTAAAAATTTTATTGATCTTTGCAGCTTTTTGATCTACATTTTCTCATGTCTGTGATTGCAGGATGTTAAGACAAATAGGGTGAGTCTGCAGTATCATGCTCAAATACACAGAAACTGTTACTCAGTTACTGCAAAATAAGCACACATTTTCTGTACCTTGTTGTGTCATAGATTACTAGGGGAATAATTGAAAGTGATTGAAATGTGTGGAAAATAAAGTTTCACCAATAAATGTACTAAGTTTTATTGTTCTGTTGTTTATAGGTTGAATTACAAATGGTAAATCATAAGCCGTATGTTAGAATGTATCTTAGTATTTACTAAATTAAACTTTGTGTAGTTGTAGTTTGAAATTAAACTAATATTTAGTTTAATTTTGTATTAAGTGATAATATTTGCACATAAATTACTTTTTGAGTGTAGAGCACTAAAACGAATTGTTGGGTCATTGTGTTTTGCTAATTGCTAATTACTGATTTTTAAAAACTCAAACCATGATTCATTAACACATTTCAGCTTCTTAATTCTGTTATCCCTTGCACTGTATAGTGAGGGATTTATTTTCAGAATCAGTTTGCTTTACTTGACAGTAAATTGTGGAACCTTCCAAACTGCAAGCTTATAATAATTTTATGTAATTTAACAGAAACTGAGAATTTCAAGTTGATGGAGTCGATTTTATATTTAGTTTACAAAAAATAAGAAGTTTCTGGTATAATGCCTCCTTTGAGTTTTCCTGCCAAATTTTATGGGTTTACCATTATTTTGCTTTAAAAATAATGTTTTTCCTTGCCATTGCCTGCATGAAAGACCCACACAGAAGAATCTTTGTGGAACGCTTCTGCTATTTGCTTCCTATATTTCTGAGACCCTAAGCTTTACATTTTCAGTTATTTCCTTATAATTTTATAACTAGAGTTACAGCCTTTTTGTTTCATTTTTAGTTAAATACTATCTTTTAAAAAATACCAAATATCATAGAAATCATGAAAAAATTGTAAGAATCATTAATAGTGTCTCCATCTTACATCATTCATACTGCTGTAGAAATACGAACTACACACAGGAATGCAGTAATTAGAAGGAGGAAAGTAGGTTGTCTTCAGCAGGTGTAAAGTATTCATTATGGTTCTTTTGGCTAAAATATTGGGTGTATCTATTGACAGTTTGCACAAAGGTGTAGGTAAAATGGGGGGAGGGTGTCCTTTTAGTGATCTTTGTTACAATGAGAGCCCTTAAAACACACTGTTCAAATTATCTATGCACTGTAGAGTCCTAATTCCATCAAATCTGCAAATTTTGGCAATTTGAAATAATTTTAGGTCCATCAATTTGAGATCCTCTCTGCAATATGCTGCCGCTTCATTTTGCTGTATTGTGTTGAATATGGCAAAGACCTGGCCCTGACTGGCACTCATAGGTGCCATAGTAATGATGAAAGACAGGCATCTGCTGAGCTACCTGTGAGTCTCTGAGGCTACATCATTATTCTGGCGCAGGCAAAATGCAATTTAAGAAACTTAATGGCTAGGCTGTGAACCTATCATTAGTTTTTCATTAATTTAGTTTCCTGAAGCCTCAGACTGAATGGTTTGTTATATTTGGCTTTTTATAAATACTTACATAAATATATCTACTTATTTTTTAGTTTACCCGGAAAATTGATGAGTGGGTACTGTGGACATGCAAGTCTTAATTCCCCTGGCTGACATGTTAAATCGAAATAGTCTACTGATGTGTGGTAGAGATAACATATAGTCTGTGATGGCTGTAGGAAGCATAGGAGAGAGCTAGAAGTAGAGAGATGTGAAGGAAAACACCTCAGTGACCAGGATCCCTATGGTGAAGACAAAAGCAAAATACCACTGTGTTTTAAAGCTTTGTGAGCATTTAACTGAGGGGGAGAGGGTGGGGGGGAAAGGAAAAAAAAAAGACACTTTAGATGTTGAATGTCAATGGGAGAGCATTGTGGGATGCTGTCTTGAAGGTTTATGGGGACTTGGCTTGTATGTCTAGTGTTTGGACAACCTCACCCAACTCTACCTGATTTAGGTCTTAGATTTTTCTGTGTTGGGCACTTACAATAGCATATTTTTGAGGCAGGTCTAATTTAGTACTCATATTCAGAAAAACAAGTCTGAAAGTAAAAATGATACCTTGATTCTGTTTGGTTATTTATTTCAACTGTTCTTTGTTGTCCTTCTTGGAAAAGTACTTGTTCATCTGAAAAAGATCAAATGAGAAATGAGGGTGGACAAGAAAAGCTAATGGAGGAACCAGTGGTCTGTTGTACAAAAAAGGATTGACAGGAACAGGGTCTCTAGCCTTGATGCTGATTTTCTTAGTATTCCTGTTATTGATGTGGGCACACAAATTAAATATGTGCTCCTGAAACTGGATCCTGGCATTAAGTGATGGAGTAACCACTGGTATTCAGAAGTAGAATTTCTGCAGTAATAGAAAGTTACAGTTCTACACCCGCACACTTAGGCGTTGACTGGTCAGGTATCTTCTGCATTTGTGTACAAAGTGTAATCTCATCAACAGAGAACAGCAGGGCTGGAGAAACCCTTGGACAACTGGATTCATTGCAAGTGGCTGTAAATGAATGACCAGGTAATGTAACAAGAGTCAGACACGATACTGTGATTTTTTTTTTTGCTCTTTCCGTCCAGGAAAGGCAGTATTAATGCCATCCAGCTTGCTGCTGTGATTCATCTTGAGAAATTTGGGAAGATAAAATAAAGATTAAGTCAAGGAAGAGATATGGGGAAGAGGTGTTCATACGCTTGAGTCAGTGGAAAGCATATTTTGCCAAAAACAATGAAGGATCCTCAGACCTGCTGTGACATGCTGCCAACATGGACAGGACCTAGCTGTCATAAGTACCAACATCAATATAGCCATAGAGATACTATACACATGCATTAGGGCTTCTCAGCCTTAAAAAGAGCTATATTAATTGCTAGTCCTCTTATGTTAGGTTTGGTAGCTGTATCTAGAAAGAGAAGGTTCAGCAGCTTTGTATTTACTGCAGAAACTGAGCTTTAAAGCATGGTTTGTTCAGCCTGGTAAAGGAAAGCTTAGAGGGATTGGTGGCACTCGGCAAATACTCAGAATGTTATTCAGGAGAATAAACAGCAGGGAGGGAGAGCCTTATAAGCCAAAGAACACTGTCGGCACAGGAACAAATGGATTAAAACTGGTCATGAATAAATTTAGGGTGGAGTTAGGTTTCTCACCATTGGATTAGGAAGTCCTGCTTGGGAAAAGAACTGAGGCAAAGCTGCTGCCAAGCATGACCAACACATGGCAAGCGTTATGTGTAATTTGCTGAGACTCTTCGTCCTTGGTGTGACCCAGGAGTCTGTATTCCTGTGAAAGACATCATATGCAGGTGCATATTTTCAACCATGAACAATTGGACCACTTTTTGGATTAATTTGTCTGGAGTTGATGCTACTTTGACTCAAGGTTCACTCCACTGGAATAGCTGAGTTTTAACCAAAACCAGGTCAAACTTCTAACACCAGTGTTGGCAAACAACTTTTTTCCTTCCTCTTTAATTAGAATCATAAAATCAAAGAATATGCTGAAATGGAAGGGACACATCAGGATCATGAAGTCCAACTGGCGTAGGATGCCCCAAGAATCACAACATGTCCCTGAGAGTGTTATCCTTACGCTTCTTGAACTCTGTTACGCTTGGTGCTGTGACCACTTCTCTGGGGGCCTATTCCATTGCCCAACCACTGTATGCAAAGAACCTTTTCCTGATATCCAAACCAAATCTCCCCTGATTCAGCTTTCTGCCATTTGCTCAGATCCTGTCACTGATCATAAAAGTGAAGATGTTCCTCCTCATCCGCTCTGGAGGATGTTGAAGACTACAATGAGGTTTCCCCTCAGTCTCCTCCAGGCTGAACAAACCAAGTCACCTTAGCCACTCCTCATATGGCTTCCCCTCAAGGCCCTTTATCATCGTCATTACTCTACTGTGGGATGATCTCTAATAGCTTTATATCTTTCTTACACTGTGGTGCCCAAAACTGCCCCCAGCACTTGAGGTGAGGCTGCCCCAGTGCAGAGCAGAGCGGGAAAATCCCCTCCCTTGTCTGGCTGGCTGGATCCTGGCTGCCAAGGCACTGCTGACTCATGTACAGCTTACCATTGACCAGACCCCCAAGTTCCTCTCCACAGCACTGCTGTCCTACCTCTTGTGCTCTAGTCTGTACATGCAACCAGGTTTGTCCCATTGACCTTGAATAACAGGAATTGGGGAGCAGACTTGTTTTTGGAAACAGTGGACTCTTTTTTGCTAGTGCTTTTTGAAACGCACAAGCTTGAGGTAGAAAGCAACAGGCATAGCAGATCCTATGGTGAGTTTGCAACCGTAAGGAAATTAAATGGCGGATTGAGCAAAAAAATACTGTACTGGAAACAGCTTCTTGACCACATCCGGCTTTTCTGATATATGAACTGTATGCATGTGTGTGTGTGTGTATACACGTATATGTATTTGTATGCATATATTGCCCCTTCTAATACAGAGCAGATAAACATTTTAGGCCACTCAGTCTAAATAAATACACTGACAAGCATACACTGGCATCATTAGTTCACTTGCTACCACTTATTGTTATTATCCATTTGTGTTGTGGTAGGAATCACATAGCAGTGCCTTGTCCTAAAGAGCTTGCAATCTGGAAGGATGCTCTAATGGGAAGAGCAGAGGAATAATAACGATTGTAATACAGTTCATAGCATCATAGCTGCATGTCCTGTTAAATTTTTTGGTGGTTTACTGTAAATGCCATTTAGCCATTCCCTTCCTCAGTTCATCTGAAGCCCTGCTAGCCTCGCTGCTGGATGATAGTAGAGGATGGCAACCGTGAAAATCTGAGCATTGGCCACTTCCAGAACTGGCACATTTGGAATATTCATCCCTCCTTGTTACCTTGTTCTAGACAATATGCTCAGCCTCATTGTGTTTTGCTTCCTCTTAGTCGTTTGCTAATCTGGTATCTCATGCTTCATTCAGCTCGCCATGATCTGGGGCTAGCTGTGCCTGTGTCCCTTCCCCACTTCTTTCCAAAAGGAGAAGGACAATGTTTCCTGGAATTTTATACTGAATAGTAATTGTTGTCACCATCCATCATTACTTTTTTGTCTCATTGTACCATTCATATTAATTTTCTAATTTGACACCAAAGTTGGCATGTTAATTATGAAATAAAAAAAGAACTAGGTATGAGTGAAAGTTAGGGTTACTAGAAAATCCAGTTACTTTGAAATGTATGTTTTGTTACCTATAGGATTTGGTGCTCAAAAGCACAGCACTTTCTGCATTTCTTTGCAGAAATTTTTCAAGAGTTGCATCATCTCACTAGTTTTATATTTTTATAACTTCTTCGCATTGGTTTAAAATCCATACATTGCACAGTGAACATTTAGGTTTTTGCATGAGGAATTTTTTGGTCTTTCTTTAGCAATTGTTCTCATAGTTTCAGCCTCTTGTTTTTTGTAGCTCAGCTTGTGTAACTAGTTCTAGGTTTTTTTTGGTTTTTTGTTTTGTTTTGTTGTTTTTTTTTTTTTTTATGCCTGTCTGAATTCAGTTCTGTTTCTCAACGTTTCTGTGATAGAATGCAAAGGATTGAACTCAGTATTCTAGGTGCAGTTAACATAATTAGCTGAGGATGAACTTCAGTATCTTTGTTCTGCTGTGCAGCATTTTGGTCAATGCAACCTAAGTGATACTAGATTTTTTTTTCTTAAGTTTCTTTGAATTTAGTACCTGCTAATGTTCATGTATCTCTCAAAGTCTTTTAGTGCTCTCAATTTTTCTTTCCCCAGTGGTACTGAATGTACTAAATGTGAATATAGTAGATTATTTCCTCCCAACACCCCCCAAACAATATTATCTCACAGTCTTCCTAATTAAATCTAACTGTGTTGTGGCCCTTGCTGTGCAGGATGACAAACTGGATTGTAATAACAGTCCTTTTTGTGCTACAGGTCTGTGAATCTTGGAAGCTTGTTTTGTATTTCTTTCATGCCTTGCTTCTCTTGGCAGTTTCTCCCACTTTAATGTCACCTGCAAATTTAATTAATTCCAGATAATTAATGAAGATGTTAAATAAAACCATATTTGGCATCTATCCCTATATCTGGCTAGAAATTTCCTTCTGACTCAGTAAATTCCTTTGTATTATTTTCCTGTCCTGCATTGTTTCCACTGTTTTAAATTCTGCAAGACAGTATAACTTATCAGTCAGTTTATTTTTCATTTCATATTCCAGCTTTGAAAGGAAAAATAAAAGCCAAAGCACAAGGCCGTATTCAAAGAACATATCACTCATCCTTTCAGCTGTTTGCAGATAAACTTCATCCCTTGAGCCTCTCCCAGAGCTGATGGGCAACATCTCTGTGCAACCATCTCCTTGAAATGTGTAGAGCACACTGTTGATTGTGATAGTTAATTTCAGAACCCAGGGCAACTCATTTTCCTGAATTTCTTGCCTGCCTATTTATTTCCTCACTGGTTGCAGAAACTTCCCAGAAGTTAAAAGTTCCATAGAGGAACTGTTTGCTGTATGAACCATCTCTTGCTCATCAGAGCTCTTCAAGACATAGGGGGAATTCATCAATGGTAACAAGAGACATGTCTTCTGTACAGAACCTCTTAAGTACCTGACAATGCAGAGTTTTGCCTTATCACCATTCTTTTGATGGAAACTAATTCAGTTCATCTCTTTCTTGGCTCTCTGAGGTGAATTCCTGAGGTGCTGGTGCATATACTGCCCTGCTGCACCAGTAAAAAGTCACATCTCCTGTTTTCCCTGACACACTAGTTTTTCACCCTGTCCACGTTGATGATCTTCCAACTTTGCCTTCTTAATCTTCTGTGAATGTGCATCTTGCTTTTTTTTAATCTAATCACCTGTTTCTGGTTCTTACCAGAAGGTGCCTCTTTTTGCTGTGTTGCATCAGGACAGGAAATTGAAATATCTAGAGCATTAGTTTATGTGGATGTGGTAATTGTATCTGGCTCTGGATTGATACAGCTGCAGAGTCAAATGATTGAGTATGCTGATTGTGGGATTCTTTTCCCACCGAGTACAGTACGAAAAAAACTGGCATTTTTTGAAACTTTGTGTGTTGTTATCTCTCTAGATTGGTTTGGTGAACAGCACAATACTAAAGATTTTACAAGATATGACATTGTCACAGTGAAAAGGTTTACAGTTCTTTTTTTACAGTTCTTTTTGAATGTATATAGGAAGACTAATGAAAAAGAGTAGAAGTTTTATACTTGCTTTTACAATGATGTGGAAATATCACACACAGTATGCACTTACAAGTTTTGTGGTGAATTGAGATTATTCCATCTGAAATATTAAGCTGTTCTAAATGCTTGCATTTATTTTCTCTTAATGGAACAGAACATTTGAAAAAGGAAGTTGTCTCACTGTTATTTCACATTTTTTCCCATTTCTGTGACATTAGGCTCTTAAGACTACACAAGTATATCATGTTCATGTTAATTTAAATGGTAATCATGCTGAAGAGTATGTGTATGGTTTTGCATGGAACAGTAGAGAGTTTATAAAACTTTAAAACCCACTTTAGCGGATCAATCAGAGAAACTACAAATTAATAATATATTAGGCATTGCAAATCCAGGTGGAGTAAAAGGAATGCAAACATACTTTAGTAAAGGGAGCTCTCAAACTGTGATATCATAAGAAGCAGCTGTTTCAGAATATTAGTGAAGTATTTTAGTATTAATAATATCATGACTACCAATGTTTAAATGTTATTATAGTCCTATTTAAGGGCTTTGATTGAATGTGATAAGAAATAAAAATATGAGTAGATTTTGTGTGTATATTAATTGAGAAAACTGTGCTTTTAATTCTGCAGAATTGAACTGAGATTTTAATGCAGTATGTCAAAGTGTGGGAGTAAAATTGCCTCATAAACACCTGAAAAATAAATAGTTTAATTAGTTATTTTTCTCTTTTCCATTTCTAAGACAAATTAAGTCTAATAAAGAATGTCAGTATCGTGCAGTATTAGGATAGAAAGGGCGTGAGGTTTTTACTTTGATTAAGCTGAGGCATTTTATTTGCTTGTCAGTATCTGTACTATATTTTGTCTTAGAGTTGCTTGAGACATCTGACAGGAGTAATATATATTTTTAAAATTCAGAATAATCCCCACCATCCCCCTCTCAGTCCCTACCCCTGTGGGCACATAACTGCCAGTGTTTTACAAGGTGTTAAAGTACAGCGATTATATTATCTCATAGTTTAAAAAAAGGCATTGTTAATTTAACCGTCAGTAATCTTATTTCACCTTGCCACCATTGCAGTCTACAGCCAGCAGACTTTTTTTTTAAACCAGCTGTTGAAGATAACCTAGTTTAAAGAGTTCACAGCTGAATGTGAGGGATTCATCATTATATATTTACTGTCTGAGGCTGATATAGCTGTAAGGTTTTTCAGATGCCATTGATCTATTGCGCATGTTCCCTCCCTGGGTTGCAGGACGTGCTTCTATTTGCATAAGGCCCTGGGCAAGGTTCTTTCTTGCATTGATTGGCCTGTCCAAGGGAGCCTGATGTGCTCCTGCATTGATCACCCTGTCTTTTCTTGGAAGCCAGTGTTACACTGAGTTCATCTCAAACATTCTAGGGAAAACTCTACTGTAGATGTCGCAATTTTATTCAGATGTTCTTTTGAGTATAGTCCTTTCCTTCTTTTTCCTTTTCCAGGATAACTTGCTTTGTGGGGTTTTGTTTGGTTTGGGTGGGTTTTTTTCACTAAATTTGAATGTGTTTCTGCAGTTATAGTGAAGCATAGACCAGAATGTACTGAAAAGCTATATTACATTTACACCAATTATTCCATGCTGTGGGTTTTGGGTTTTTTTTTTCCTTTAAAATAATGCCTATAGCTTCCAGCAAAAATCAAAACTACTCTGTCTTCAAAGAGTTCAGAGTTATAACAGGAGAATTAATCTAAGAATATGTGTACTGGTGTCTTAGCTTAGATAATTATTGTGAGTTTGTAACTTGTATGATTTGTACTAGTTTTCTTCAGTGTTAGAAAAATAGTTCTAAAATGGCACCTTCAGCATAAAACCGTGTTTGGATTTTGGTTGTCTAGAGGCATACTCCAAAATGGATCATGTGGGTAAATTGCTGGGCAGACCCATGACTGATCAGAGTCCTTGGGTTGCCAACATGTTCTGTTGGGGGCTGTCTTTCCAAATCCAGATTAAGAAGCAGAGTTCTTAATGTGGTTTTACTCAAAGGGTGGCTCATAGCTAATGAGTAAGCTGACATATGAACTTTACCAAGCACATGATAGTATTGCATATCAGTGAAAAACAAAATGCTATGGAAGAGTTTTTCTCCTACAGAGGACCAGAACAAAGACCATCACAGTAATATTCCTTGATCACTTTTAGAAAAATGCCCTATGGATATTTTTGTGAATTTTGTAGATTGGAATTTTCGTTGGAATAAATAAATAAATATTCGAGATACATAGCTGAGGTCATGTTAATGCAGTAACATAAACTGTACAGGCTTTTTTCTTTTTTTATTACTTGAATAATTGTTCTATGTCTTTCACTGTAGCAAGAATGCTTCCTATTGCATTGTGATACTCTGGCCTAGGGAACATATTTCTTTGGTCATTTGGTAAAACAAAACTCAGATAAGTATAATTCAGGTAGCATATATGAAATTTCATCTTCATTATCATGCAAATGTGGTGAGAATTTAACATTTCCCAAGATGTCATTTGACTATTAGGATCTTTAGAAAATGGTCTCTCAAAGCCACAAAGCTAATATTCCAGAAGAAAGCTATATAATACCTAAAAATTGTCTGTCCTTATTTTATATGAATAATAAATGTAGTAGGACAAGCCATTATTAAAACCACAAAAGAATGTGTTGACCTGTTGGAACAAGGATCTTTTTCAATTTTTGCATCAATTATGAATTTTGAGCTTTCCATAGCATAGAAGGATGAACATGCAAATACAGATTTCAAAAAACTGCGGGGATAAAAGAAGGAGGATCATAACTGGAAATCTGATCTCTTTTGTTTCAGTACATAAATTGTATCTGTGGGTATTTATACTGACACATATTTTGTTATACATAATATCCTTTGCAAGCGTATATTTTGTGTGTCTGCATTGTGCATGTATTTTGCATCTGCACCACCTTTCATTTTTCTAAGCTGCCTTTTGCTGATATTTGAGTTAATGAAGGTAGAAGATGGGCATGGGCTAAATATGGACTAATCTCTTAAATGGGGAGTGGAACTTGATTTTAATTCTAAAATAAAAGAAGAGCCTGAGTGTCTCGTAGCAGCCCATTATGTGTTATTCAGTTGTAGGAAAACACTGTACTTGTTTATGTGTGTGAACTATGCAGGGTATCAAGACCTAAAAAAATTTCTGGTAGCAAAAGAAACCTTTTGCAAACAGTCTCAGTTTTGAAAAAGAAAGACTGGGACATGACTATTTATAATTAAATTAAAATAAAGAAAGTAAATCTAATCTCTTCAGGCAGAAATGTTCTAGGAAAAAATGTATCCATAGCATGCATTGTGCTGTTAAACAGTGGATGCCTTAGAAATGAAGTAATGAAGAGATACGTAGATACTTCCAGACTTTCAGATACCCACCATGGATGTTGTAGAGTGAGCTTTTTCTTGGCAGATATTTGCAGCCCCAAGTGATGACCTAGATGTGTTGAAATAAGTGTTTAAGTGTTTGAATGACTTTTAAAAATTGCTTGATTGCTGGGCATCAGGAATGCAAGCAAGTCCTTCTACTCAGTCTGAGTAAAATAGAAGAGCACAATGTAAAAACCGATATTTTTAAAGTTTTCCTGTTTTCCACAACAAAAAGAGACAATTTTCTGATGCCGGGCTGATAAAGAATGAAATTTCAGTGTGTGATAATTTCAAAGTCTGTGGGTTTGTCTTGGTTTGTTTTTGGTTTTTTTAGTTTGTAAAATTGTGATATTTAGAGATTGGAAAAATTACAGAGGATGTTTGATGTGTCATTTCTCTCCCGTGCCACTGAGACATTTTCATTTTACAAGTACATTACTGAAGTTAAGAGGTAGTTCTGTGCTGTTTTGCTAGAGAGATGTTTTCAAAGACCAGGTACTGCTAAAATGACAGATACCATGTACCAATTAAGAATGCTTGCTCTTGCTTCATTCCTACTGACATGAATGATACATATATGGTATCTCCCCTCCACTCAAAGGCCCTTGATGATCTAACTGGCACACTTCGATCACTCATGAGATACTCTTAAGTGCATTTTATAAAAGTCACTGAACTTTATTTATGCTGATTTTTTTGAGGTAAAATGAGGTGTTTAAACAACAAAGACTTGATCAAGAACTCCTCAACACTTGTAATCTGGTGCAGCAGTCAGAGGACAGAATTGATAGAGCCTCCCTGTCTCACTCCAGAAATGCTAATTTTCTTCACATTCTTACTTTGAGGAGAGGCTGCTTTGAGCATAATACAGACTGCTTACCACCTGATTTAGTGGGGTCGCAGTTTTAGCCCTCCTTGTTGCTGAAAGGGTAACAAGTATTGGTGTTCCTAACGATAGTGCATGATGAAGGCAAAACAATTAGAATCATCCTGCTCTACAGACTCTCATGTTGCTTCCTAACACCTTTTTTTTCCAGGAAAAATCTCCCAAAGCAATTGTCCTATTTAAATAAAGGCTAAATCCTTTTTTTGGCTGGGAAAAACTGATTTTTATCAAATTGCATGGAAAATAGTAAATTTTTATTGGCATTGCTTTGAATTGCTCTTCTTTTATGTGTACTCAATACCTTTTTATATTTTGCGGTATTCTTATAAGTAAAATCTAAGTAAAATTTTAACTCTGATTGTGAAG
Source organism: Pyrgilauda ruficollis (assembly GCF_017590135.1). Lineage (NCBI taxonomy): Eukaryota > Metazoa > Chordata > Aves > Passeriformes > Passeridae > Pyrgilauda > Pyrgilauda ruficollis. The sequence goes on from NW_024531488.1 coordinate 1,612,249, forward strand.
CAAGTGCTGCAGAAAAAGAAAGAAATTTGAAATTTCAATATCACTGTATTTGGTAGAGTCATATGAATTGTGGAAAGGGATAGCAAGTCTATAGTTTGTAACTGCACAAAATTAAATTTAGTTATATAATGCACACTCCTTGGGGTATCTTACTTTGAATCTTAAAAATCTTTGTAGCTTCTGCTTCTCTTTCCTACAGACTAAGATACCTTTTTCCAGCTTAAAAAAATATCTCAGAATCAGGTAGTTCAGGAGACACATCCTGTAGGGAAAAGCATCTACCTGCATTCAGTAAGCCAAATGCATACATGCCATAGTGTGCTGTTCTATCATCTCCCTGCATACATCTCATACAGCTCCACACAGGTTTACATGCTGTACATAGTATTGGTATAAAATTCGTGGTAAGTTTTAGTAGAGTAATTTTCTATAACATCAAAGACCTATTGATGCTGGTAATACAAGAGGTGTGTTTCAGTCCTTCCCTGCTTCGCCCTGACCTCTCACATATCAACACACTCCCCTTCAATTACTCCTCTTCCACCCAGATGTATCCCAAGTGAAACTTTTCCAGCCTGTCAGCAGCAAACACTTGATGCCTGCTCTCACACAGCAGCCTGCATCCACCCCTTTCCTCCCTTTTCTGCAAAGCCAGTGCACTCCAGCCACCTGCTGCAAACAGCAGAAGTGCCAAGATCCCAAAAAAGCCTCCATTTTGATTGTAGCCCTCCTTGCAGTGCAAAGATAATGAGTAATACTGAGGAGATGTCAGTCTTCAGGTTCCTCTTTTCTTCTGCTGGTGTCATTCATTCCACACAGATGCCTGTGCAGTGCTGCGCTTTGTGCATGTGCTCCCTGTCCTCCAGCGAGCCACGCATGGCTTGAGCTCTGAGTAAACAGCAACTGCTTTCTTCTGCAAAATTAGCTTCTGCTGGCCAGCCTAAAATGTAACCTCCTATCACATTTTCTGCAGTAGGTTGGCATCCTCGGGCACAAGGGATGAAGCATGCTATGGCAGACAACTTTGTCTTTTCTTCTGTTCCTTAAAATAGGCGTTAGTGCCTTTGTGTGTGGCAGGAAAATAATAAAAATTTTCTGAACATCTGTAATATCTAATTGTGCTTTTGCCTTCTGCCTCCCAAACTGTTTTGTGCTGAGGTGAACCATGCTGGGGCTTGGGATGGGCTTGCCAGGTGGTAGCACCACCTCCTACAAAAATATTTATTGATAAAAGCAATATCTGCAGCATCTGCAGTAAAATGCAGTTTAATTATTTTAGTTGCTATTGCTAACTTTTTCAGAATGCTAGATTACTGCTAAAATTTTCCAAGCAAAACCTTCCACATTTTGGTATTAAGCCTAAATGTTTATGTTGCATTTAGAGATTTTAAAGAATCTTACACAATGGCGGTTTATTGGCAATTGTATCCTAATGGACTTCTGCATATCTAAAGATATATGCACTGTTGCTCTGAATGTTGTGTTTCCAAGCGTTCGTCTCTTGTAACAAATACGTATTGGCTATGTTCAAATTAAATAGGAATCAATTTATAATGTGTGTTGTAATCTTTTTGTAAAAACCTAATTATTTACATTGCTTTCTGCAATGCAAGGATTGGAATAAATGTCTATCAATACTTTAGGTGGGAAAATAGTACAAACATCTTGTGATCTGAATATATTTATAAATAGTCACTTGCATTTCTTATGCAAATGAAATTGAGTAACTGTCAGGCTGCAATTTTTAATTTTTTTTTTTTTATACTATTAGAAGACTGGCTTATTTGACACCTCATATAGATCTTCTTATATGTTTTAGGCTTTTTCCATGTGTCTGTAACTGGTGCTGTTCTGTATTATTCTTTTATACCTTTTGTCTTTGTTTCCTTATTTTATTGCCTATACTTTATGGATGATGAGAATACTAATGAGCATATGATGCATACTGTCATTCACAAGATGAACAGATAGCTTTCTCTCTTTATCAAATGTTTATGGAGTAAAATGAAAAATCAAACAAACCCAGCATTGACTGTTGTAATTTCAGCTCAAATAGAATACTTACTGAGGTTTTGTAGAATTTTCCCATCAGAGAAAATTTTGAGAGTGCTAGGAGACTATTTTTATATCCAAAGAGTAAAGTTTGAGGTAATTTACTAGAAGGCATAGAAGTTATCTTAAAAATTGTTGATGCTGAACGATAAGAAGTCTAAATAGTTTTAACCTTCAATTAACAAAGAAAAAAGGGGATAAGATGTCAAAATTCAGCCCGTGCTGCTTGTATTGTGTATTCAGCAATTCCTGTTAGACATCTTCACAGAAGTGATTCTGCCGAGCTTTTTGACACCCATTTTCATGCATGGCCTGCTACTTTACATAGAAATATCTTTTTTTTTTTTTTTTTTTTTTTTTTTTTTTTTTTTTTTTTTTTTTTTTTTCCTGAGCTGCCTGCACCATTGAAAGTCCCTTGAACATTTCAGGCTCGGTCTGTGTGCCTGAGTGCATGCATACATGTGCGTGTACATGGGAACAGAATAATAAGTAAATGCGCTGGTGGATGCACGTGTGCCTGTGTGCAGAAGCGCGGGGCGCGTTGCAGCAGCATCCCGGTGCGCGGTCCCGCAGCCGCTGGCAGCGCGCACCGGCGTGGCGTGCGCAGGGAAGGGAGGTGATGCTGCCTGTCCCGCAGGGAGGCCCCTTCGTGCTGCGGGGGGGGGGCGGGGGGGGTGGTCTCGGCAGTCGGTGACACTAGAGGGCACTGCTTGTCCTCGGTTGCAGCTTCCTTCTGGGACAGCGAGCAGAATTAGACTCAATTACATAATCTTACTTTAATTAACAAATGAATTCTTATTAAGTAAGTCTAGGCTGTTTAATTCGTTGTTGTTTTGCTTTTAGCCTTGTGTTAATATCATGGATGGAGTCATCAGTACTTAAAATAAATGCAGAATCAATTGTCCCATACAGTAACAATTTTATAAAAGAAACCCCAACTTGAAATGTTATTCTTGGCAAAGCCAGAGGGCTGAGTTTGCCCAGCGATGGCAAACTTAGATCCCTTGCCAGCTGTGCTTCCAGCCAGCAAGTGTGATGGAGTGTTAGAAATGTGTTAGAGAGCGTCTTGATGACTTAGGGTGATTTTTTTCAGCAAAGGTCAAGAGAAAGCTAAGCAGAAGACTAGAATAGGAAATTCAAAGGGTCCATCTTTGGTATGTGTAAAACATGTACCATTTACATTATCCTTAGAAAAATGCTTCTCAGTTACAGAATACTAAATCACCTGAATTGATGCTCTAAGTTGAACTGTTTCTTCCATTTGTGGATTCATTTATTTTTAATGGAAATCATGAAAGAAGTGGAATAATCAGATTCATCAGGCTAATAAAATCAGGCACCATTTCAGAAGCATCAGAAATTTAGATGTCAAAACAATAACAACCAAGCTCAATGACACCAAGAACTGCTGTTAGCTTGCCCTTGTCCTCCACAATTGGCAGAGCATTGTAAGGAGTGCTGTGGGCTGGCCAGGTTGGGAAATTTTCTTTCCAATGAAATTCCAACACTCAAGTTCAAGAAATTTAGGCCTGTGCTTTAAAGCATTGTTCATTGCTAAGCAGTGATTTGGGATCGGGTCCTACATGAAATCTTTTTTTTTGCTTTGTCTCCCTGGTGTTTAGCCTGAATGTTTCTTTCTAGTTAAGTGTTGCTGACTTTCAGTGAGTGTGTAAATTTTCCAACACCAAGTATTAATAAATGTGTGGAAGCTAACAGCTGGAACGCCTGATTGCTGGAAATGACCTGTTAGTCAAGATGATGGCTGCTTCGTGTAACAAAAGGGTTTTCTACATATAAGTGCTAGATTTAATGTTTGAAACATAATGATTGTCTTTAAAAGGATAAGTCATTTTTAATGAACTTCTAAAATATTGTTCTAACCAGAGCTCATTGCTATTAAAAAGCGTAATAATATAATAATTGGTTGTGTTTTGTGCAGAGTGAATTTTAAGTATTGTATTTTAGTCCCACATAATTGCTTGCAAATGCTAAGGTGATTTTGAACCACTCTAGTTCTGAGCAATCTCTTTGTAAACAGTGAGATGAGTATATGCATTTCTGAAAAATCCTCCTGTAGTTACTGCATAATTTCAGAGGATAGTGTAGCATGTTTATTATAAATATGTAGGTTTCCTAATTATTTTGGTATGGTCACGTATTGGACACTGTGGTCGCTCACCTGATGTTTAGTAGTAGATCCATCATTTAAGAATAGTGAGCATCACCTAGTTTTATCAGTTCATAAGCAAAAATAAATTAAAAAGATGTTTAATCAACAAGAGAGCAACTCTTTTTGCATTCACAAAATGGTAATTTGAAATCTTATTTTGTGTGTACTAATGGTCTGTAAGCAGTGAGGTGCCAGAATTGCTATAATAGGATTTGCCCAGTCCTAGAAGGATTTTGCTTATGGCTATGAAAAGTTGATTTCAGATCCTGATACACTTGCATTAATTTTTGAGACATTAGCTGAGTGTAGTGCAGCAAAGAAAAACACTAACACCACACCAGTGTGGTGTAGCTAATTGTTTATTACCTCCAACCAAAGAAGCATCAGTAATGTGCAGGCTACAGTGTCTGAAAAAAAAAAAAAAAAAAAAAAAAGAGGTAAGCAACTGGCAGAAAGGGTCTCACAGGTTTCTTCTTGAGGGTCTTTTAGAAAAGAACTGAGGAAGAAAAGCAGAAACAATGGCTTCACCATGTCCTGAAGGTGATAAAAATGGGTCTTGGCATACTTGGAAGATTCTGTTTGTTCATTAAAATACTGTTTGACAATCAAACTATAGAATGTACCAAACCTTCCTGCTTCTGAGTGAGAAAGCTCATCTTCGTGGTTGTATGATTTATGTATGAGAAACAAATGATTTAGATGCTTTTGTGCACCGTACTTCAGTAATGTGTTTGTATTCTGTGGAGTGTTTGCTGACAAAAGGAGCATGTTATCTCTTCCTTTGCTAGTAAGGGATCTGTTGACTCCACAGCTGTGTGAAAACCTCTAATCAGCACCTATTTTAATCAGCAAGAACTTTACTATAAATCATTATCAAAAAAAAAAAAAAAAAGCATTGTGCTATGCTTTTATACCACTACATTTATTTTGAAATTAATAGGGAAAAATAATACAGAGCTTGTGCTTGAGATGGGCTAATAAGCGTGCCCATGAGACTTTCCTTTTCAAGAACTAAATGAAAGCTTTTGCATTGCTAACAGGCTACAAAAGTTGCTTAGGTAATAAGACTCCTTTTCTCTTATCAGTTAAAAAGAAAAGGGGAGGGATGGGATGGCTCAAGGGATTGGTAATCAGATTACAAAGTCTTTCACTTCTAGGTCACTGGTTCAAATCTGCCCCCTGTTTAGTAGTGACCAAAAGCTGTTCCCATCTGATGGCTTTTCAGTAGCCTTTGTGCAATTCGTGAATGATCTATATGCAATGCTTGGTGAAAATCACTCCTAGCCATTGCTTTGGGAGTTTTCAACTCAAACCCTTTAAGTAGGAATAAATGATCTGCTCATGCATTGAAGGGTTTGGTGGGTTTATTTTTCAGAATAATTTTAATAAGTTAGAGAAGCAGTGCAGCTGAATTTGCACTGTAACAGCTGCTGTGGGCTACAGCTGCCACCATCACTTCCCACTGGCATTGCTTCGTAAAAAATTGTTACCAGTTTACTTAAGAATTGGACTGATGTGTCTTAATTTGAGCCGCATGGTGTCATTCCAGTCTACTTTCATATTAGATTAGAATAGATAAAACCATAATTGAAAAAAAAAAAAAAAGGATAACTAAAAGAAAATTACTAAATTTGTTCAGCTTAGAGGAAACATACTTATTATAGTAAAATTGATTTTGACAGAGAGAATGTGAAACCATTTTTATTGATAGTTTTAGTGTTGCAGTAATGCTGTTGAAGCTGTGAGACTGCAGCTTCAGTGGATTCTTGTGCAATATGTGACTTAGACCACTGTGGTGTGCTCAGGTAAATGTTAGAATAACTTTATAAATTGAAAACAAGGGAAACCAGAAAACTTGGTGGTACCTGAAAAAAAGTCCTTTGAAGTGTATGTTTTCTAGTGTTGCCCCTTACTGGTGCTTACTTTCTAGTAGTTAAATAATGGACTTATATACTGGGCTCTTGTCAGCATTTTGAAGTCCTATTTTGTTTAAGGTAGAGGAATGCTAGAGGACAGTTGCTATAAAGGGAATGTGATTTCTGGTTCATTAATATATGAACCTGAATGGAGGACTTTCTGCTAGATGTACATTTCTGTGGAAATCGCTGTGACAGTTTAGAGGTGTGTTTATGTCCATAGGGATGCACACAACTCATTACAAAAGCATGACTTTTTCCTTAAAACGAGCCAAAGTATTTCTTTTGAGACAGCAGGCATGCCACATGTATGCTGCAGTAGATTTTTTTGCACTGAACTAGGTATTTCATCAAACCTAAATGATATTTCATTAATGTACGTCTCACTGAATCAAATTAATCGCATCACCCACCTCTCTCATTACTCACATAAACTTCAGAGTTTGCTTGTAACACCTCAACCTGGAAAACTAAAATATATATGTATGGTGAGCAGAGCTTGGTGGGCACCAGCAAGGGCAATGCACATTTAGCACAGGGCCAACACAGGTCTTTGATCTCCCAAGAACACATCCTCGGATGTTGGGAGTGATCTGCCTAACATGCTTACTGCTTCACATTGAAAACCTAAGCCAGAAGAGTGCTGATAAAATCTGTACCACAACACATGGTCATACCCATGTTTTGCAAGAATGGCTCGGGTGGGAATTTACGGCCACTATTTTCACACTTGGCTTTCAACTGCCAAGTTAGCTGGCCTGTGATGCAATGTCATCTCCTCTGGAAACTGCAGCAATTGCAGGAAAAGAAAATCCCAGACAAGGTATTTATGATCCAAACCACAACGTTCTCTCCTAATAATACATTGATATCAGATGTCTCAGAGGTCTGTGGACTCGGAGCGACTGGTGTGGTATCCCACTGGAAAACACAGGTTGTCCCAGTTGCTGCAGGAACAGTATGTCTCCATGTCCTAGCACCAGGGTTTCGTGGTCTGCTCATAGTGTTGGGCTCAAGCTTACTTGCACCTGCATCTCTGGCCCCGTTTGCCGGAGGGGAGGAGGGGGAGTGGGATCTAAGTTTAGCAGTACAAGAGGTATGGGCAAAAAAACCTTCCAGCTTCACAGAGCTGTTTGGTCCAGGAGCACAGGTTTGTAAGCCAATGCCATTCATTTCAGAAGTTCACACAAAGGTGGGGTCAGGAGGAGGGAAATATTCTGAAAACATGGGCAGCACACCTTTGCTCATTCTCCCCAGGGAAGGCTGGTCTTGTTCTGATGGTTAGGTCAAGGTATGTTAGAAGTGGGCAGACCCATGATGGTTCAGCAGTTTGTGTATATTTCAAGGCTGTTGTGAGTTTAATCATTAGTTTAAAAAATAATTTGGTTAAACTGAGAAAACCTCAGTTTTCTGAGAAAAAACTGAGAGAACCCAGCAAAGCATTTTTCCTAGTGTAGTGATGCTTCTTGTGAAGTTCAAAAGGACCCCTATAAGCTATAAGTGCATACCTATGTATTGAATGTGATTTGGCACTGTACGTGTTTCTAAAGTTAAGATCTGGCTCCTTCCATTGATATAACCCCTCCCAAAGCATACAGAAACCTTCAAGTTGCTGTCTCTGATGAATGTTAATATATTAAGTACTAGAGACGTGAGTGTGATGTCATCTGTCTAAGAGGAGAGACATGGAAACTGAAGCTCCCAGAGGTGAGAGGTGTGAATTGTATTTGGTGTCATGGTCCAGTTACATGCCGACTTTCAACCAACTGTGTGATAAGCCATATGGCTCATCAGAACCCTGCCTGCATAAGCTAAGGTGGTGGTGTTGCTGGTAGTGAAATAAAGAAATGCAAACTTATCCTGGTGTTGTTCTTCACTGAAGAGGACTTTGGAGGAAAAGGAGCAGAAATAAACCTTGTAGTTGCTTTCTGTCTTAATGTTGTTTATTCATTTTATGAGATCAGAGGGTCATGGGGAGTATCTTGCTAGTGGTGTGTAATGGTTTGGAAATAAACATCAGTGGTGGCTCCAGCTACCTTTGATGTAGTTAAATGGCTCTTTTGTATATTCTATTTAACTTATTGTAAAATTAGGCAAAGAGCATACAGGAATGCTTCTCTGTATGCTAGATGCCTAAACTTCCAACTGTGTGTTCAGGACAAAACAAAAAGAAAATGGTTCTCTTTCAAGGATGTTATCATTTGTTGGATGTATAATAAAAAGGAGACATGAAATACTGTGGGAAAGAGACTGCCTTTCTACCTTATCCCATGATTTAAACATTTTAAATTTGTATTGATGATAGCCTGAATATGTAGATTTCACTAAGTATATTTTGCTTTCCATGATCTCTCTGAAATCTTTTTTTGAAGTGGGATTTCTTATGTTGAAAATTATGAGCCTTTGGCTTACAAGGATAGGCAAGCAATTAAAGCTGCATAAAGTCACAGCAAGCCTTTTTCAGAGTACACTGGCCAGCAACTGTAGGGTGTGTGCAGAAGGCTCAGTAGACATTTTGCTTTAGTGCAGGGGTGACTAATCTTCATGGTCTTGTGGCATCCTGATGAGCTCTCGTGGTCACAGGACAAAATCTGTCATTTTTTTCAGGTTGTACCTGGTGGACCAGACATTCACTATTGCAGCTCTGCCTGCTGGCTCCTCCTGCATTGAGAGGGGTGGGTTGCCCAGTGCTCTTCAAACCATCCCAGCTTGCCTACTGGTGTAGCCTGGTTTCAGGAGCCAACAGTGTGGCCTGGCTGATACCTCCAGGAAAGTCTGAGTCTGGCAACCTGAGTGCAACCACCAGAGGCAGAGTCCAATACAAAATTTTCAGGAAGACTTTTCCACTTCCTAATAACCTTGAAAGTAAACATGCATCATTCTTAACAAGCCAGTCCCTCTTCGAGGCTTGTCAATAGAAGAGTTTAGGTTATTTCACCAAAGAAAGACTATGTGTGATAAATTACTACCTTCCTGCATGGGCAGCTGCGAGTATTTGGTGCTTTTGTGCAGCATCCATTGTCCTCACACTTAGGCACAGCATGCATTATGCTAAGAAGCGGTGCTTCTTTTTCTTTTCTTGACTCATCTCTACCTGTCATCACTTCTCTGAGTGATGTCATCAGTACTGGAAGGTGATTTCTGGTGTTTAATGAGCAGGCTTTTGCTGGGGCCAATGCAGAGCATAGTACACATCAGTCTCCTGGAGCATTCCTCAGAAGTAAATTACATGGGCAAGCTGATGACCAGGTTGATGCAGGATCACTGAGCAGGCCAGGAGGAGGAGGAACACAGAAATACTTAATGGCAGCGAGACGGCATCTAAGACACCCACCATGTTTCGATCTCCAAGGATGCCACGGTGGAAGTTCTATGTTGCTGCAGTGCCGTGTCTCTCCAGATGTGATGGAGAGGAGGTGCATGCCATATGTCTTTGAAGGATGGAGAGTCTGAGCTTTCTTTGCCAGTAAAGCTGTGCTTAATGGCTTCTGTCACAGGACATGGACCAGATGTTTAATTATGAGTCTGTTCTGTACTCTAAATTGGAAGATCTTTTTCTGAATAATTTATTTCTTTTTTTTTAATTTTTTAATATTAGGTACAACTGTATTTTATACAGTTATACATCCCTTACTTCACAAAGCCCTTCAGCATATAAAGTCTCTCCAACGAGACTTGTTATCCTTATTGCTACTTTCCTGTCTCATGAGTGGCTGGAAAACCTTGTTGGATATCTGATGGCATGTCCAATGCCTGATAAAGAGGGCTGATTTAAAAAAAAATCCATTCTTTCTTCTGCTTTACTGTTTTTTCAGTCTTTGAAGATGTTAGTCATATATTGACGACCCAAACCATTCTGTGATTCTATGGTATTGTGGTCTGCTTTGTGTAATTTGGGTTTATACCACACAGGCACATAATTTTTTGGTGAAGGAGAATGCAAGTGGCAGCAGCATTTTAGTGGAAAAGAAGAGAGAAGCTCCTCCTCTTCTCGTTTGTCTGTCTGCAGTAACAAAGCACAATTTGTCATTCCCTAGTCACAAGGAGAGTTGCCTCCAGAAGTTTATGTGACCTCAGAAGTTTCAGTTTACATACCTCCTTACTTCAGAGACATTGCCTGTGGAGATACTTTTCCTTTCTGAAGTTACTCAGAAGTTATAATAGTCGAAACTGAGGCTTCAAAGGACAGGAAGAGTGAATGTTGCGTTATCCTCTGACTGAAGTGGAAATCCAGCTATGTTTAAATAACAAGGATGTCAGACTTCATGTCCATCTGTGGGGTGCTGAGCTTAATACTTAGTTTTTCTCATCTCCTGGGGTTTTTTTTATTTTTTTTCAAGTCTTGCTTCCTTACAGAAGTTAATACATAGATTGATATGTTTGTGTACATGTATGATAAAACCAGGGCAATTTCCTCAATAAATGACCAGTGTCTTCAGACACAGCCATCGTCTAGAGATCGGTGGAGGATTTGCTCTTCTTGATGTTAAACCAGTGCAGTTCTCTGTCTAGGTATAAAATTAAATACCAGGAACTCTATTATTTCCTTGAAAAATGCACCAGCATGAGATTTGCATGAAACTGTAGTTGACAGTTGTCCATGTACCATTCAAACAAAGGCAATGAAGAAGTAATGCCATTTTACCCTGCTGTATGTGATACTTAACATGTAAGAACAATTATTTACTTGATTGTTTCACATTCATTTCACTAAAATGATTGTTCACTTTTACACTGAGTTCTGGATTTGCACATTTATTGAAACATGAGAAAATTACTTCCATAACTTACTCCAGGCTATGTTTTTCATTAGATATGAACCATTACCTTTTTAATGGTAAAATATCAAAACAAAACTCCAAGCCCTTGTATCATTTCATTTTCGAGCCTTGTTTATTATTACTTGTGTTACACACTGATTTTCAGGAGCAATTTATTTCAACTAATTTGTCATCTCAGAGATTTAAGATCACTGTATTCTGTTTAAATTTACCTGAGTAAGAAAAATTAAAAGAACCTACTTACTCTGGCTCAAGGCTTTTAGATGTTTTGACCCTCATAATGCAGAAAAGGAGCCCAGCAAGACAGGCTGAGGGTAAACAACTAGTTTTATTCATCCATTTTGTATGTGTACTGGGTTTTTAGATAGACCAGAGCTGTTCCATTGTAATTTAGAAGATGTTGAGCTCAAGGAAGTACCTTAGGAATAACTTTTTTCCTAGGTACAAAGGATTTATTTCTCTCCAGCCCTGCTGTCTGATTAGTCTGAAATCAGCCAGAGTAACTGTCATCGAGACATTGACCAGGCTTGAAGCCTTGGGGCTGAAAACAGTGGCACTTTGGAGCTGGACTGGGTAGGTCACATCCCTCAGATGGGTGGAACAGATGGCTGAGGTTGTTAGCAACATCAACAGTCCAGCTTCTATCTGCCACCCTTCAGTGGACCACATGCAAGTTGTGAGCTACCGCAGAGAGTCTGAAATGTGGCAGCTGAAGGAGTCATCATAATTCAGTCATCTGCAGCCCGAGACCATGCTCATCCCTGAGACTGAAAAGTCCTCAAAGACTTTTCTCTTAAAAGCTCCCTGGTAGGAGGTTCTTCTCTCAATAGCAAAAAAGCTGTTGGGGTTTGAAAACTTACTACAATTTGCTCACTGATGGGTGGGTCTAAGGAAGCATTTGGCTCCACGCTTTGATGGGGCACCTCAGATAAAATGTCAGCTAGGCTACACTGCTGGGTGTCAGCTGTGCACTGCTGCTCTTAAATGCTTCAACTGTCTGCATTGGCTGCAAGACCAGGCTGAAAATCTGGCACCCAACCTACATTTATATGAGAAGATGTTCAAAATTATGTTCAAATTGTGGTTTGACCATGCCCAGAGCTGCCTAGGACAGTGAAAGTCATTGTGAAAGCTGAGTCCAGGATAGCTCATGGGGTAAGAGGCTGAGGACAATCCCAATTTTAAGCAGAGACATCTCTGTTTCCTAGTCTGTGTAGACTTTGACCTGTCTTGATACTATAGCACTTCAAGTTTTTGGTTATGGGTCTAGATGTCTCCTCTTAGAACTTAACTGTTATTTTGACTTCATTGTGTTATGATCAGGTTTGCTTTTGATTTTATGTATTTTATATTCTATTTCAACTTAGTTTCTTTAATGTTTTTGGGTTGGTTTTTTTTTACTTTAATATTTAATTTCTAACTAGGCATGGCAGTCAAATAGCTGTCCACTGCGTCAGAAATCCAGATAAACCAAGAGAAAACAAAGCTATGACCTGCAGTCAGTAAGGTTTTACTAGCAAGGACTGGAAAAATCCTTCACCATCACAGCCAAGATAACTTTGTTAACAAAATCTCCAGGACAGGGTTTACCTAGCTATGCCAGTAGAGGACTGATCTTGCTGACTGAGTTCATGTCATTTGGAGAGCTGATGCAGCCTCCTACCAGAAAACCTCCTGCATCCTTATTGAAAGGATGCTGCTTATACAGGCACATGCTAAAGCCAGAGCAGCAAAGGATGTGCTGTGCTGGAGGTTTGGTGTGATCATGTGATCACACCATCTTGCACTACCCAAATCTAAATTAACTGTGAATACAAAATGAAATAGTTTAGTAAACTGTATGACTTTGCAACTCTGATTTTCCTGGTGCTCATGTGCTTGCAGTGCACATATGCAAACTATCTTTAAACAACCTTGTTCGAGTATCAGATGCTCCAAAGCGTTAGTTGTGCCAAATACTACATGTGGTAGTTTTGGACACTTTCTGGCAGCTTAAACTGACACTTGTGGAGCTCCACTTTGATAAGATCGGACTGTTCTTTATCTCATATGTTAGAGGCAATCCACCAGCTAGCTGCTGCTCTCAGCAACATAGGAGTATTAACACTTCTGTTGATCAGGCTTCACATTCTGTACCTGGATAGGAAATAGGTAGAAGGCCTTCAGAACTTGATTTTCATGCCAATGAGATCTCCCCACTTCGAATCTCCATCCTTGGGACAGCAGACTCCAGCTGTCAGGAGGGAGACCCAACTGGCTGTCTCCAGGTAGACTCATCTGCTCCAAACCTCCCTGTCTGATCATCACTGCGCTTCTCGCAGCAGTTCAAAATTGAGTATCTCAGCAACCCTCATTGCTGAAATGTCTTGAGGTCCAGTGCAAAATTGATTCATATGTGTTTGCATTAGTTGAATTTCTGATGGGAAGGAGCTTCACCAAACCCTCTTGTCGAATGTACACTTACTGCCTGCTGGGAAGTTATCTGCAGAATGCCAACATTTTGTGCTCCAGAGAGTGGAGGATGTCCCTGCCACCAGCCTGTTTTGGTTTGGTCTGCTGTGGGCAAGATGTAGCAGACCAATTCAAAGACTTTTATCCCCGTGGTGCCATTACCAGTTTATGTTATGTGATGGGCTTTCGGTTGAACTGCTGCGCTTCATTCATGCTAAAAAAATTATGGGGAGGTTTGTAATTGAGGTGAGCCAACATTCCTAGCCATAAGCCCTGCCACACCTAAACTGCCTGTGTTTGGGAAGTTAGATGTTGTTTCCCTCATTATTGAAGATCCTCAAAGACTTTTTTCTTGTAAACTCCCTGTCATGACACACTAGGGTCAAGAGAACAGGAGAATTGCATTGTGAAGTTTAAAGTTTTAGTAAAGCTGAAGCCTGAGGCTTTCTACAAGAGAAGTATGAGTTCTATTTGCACTGTTCAAAAATATATCAGCAGAATTCTGTGTACAGGTTTTTTTTAGTTGTTCACGTTTTTTACTGAGCTATGCATAAGGGAGATGACTTTTTAAATCTTGAGCTGCTTTTTTAAAGTATTTTTCTACTCATGATTGATTTTATGAACTTACTGCCCCAATATAAGGTGGTAATTTTGAGTAGAAGTTCTACAAGAGAAGTTGGTTTGCATTGTGAACTTTGACAAGTCGTAGACTCCAGATGCTTTTAAGCAATCTGTTCTAATATGTTCATGCATTATTACTACTGTTGCAATGTGATTTATTGCTGTAGAAGAATATCACAGTTGTAACATCCAGTAGATTTTTGAACAAAATATCAGCAAGTACTATGGTCATTCTCTAATTGTATCTCTGAAAGTATTTTCTGTTTAAAAACTGATGTGTATCAGGGGCTTTGTCTACTACTAGTAGGGATTTTATCACATCTACAAATTCATTTAGGGAAGATGATTGCTGTTGCTAATTGAAAATGAAAACTGGTAGAACCGTGGATTGTTTATTATTTTTGCTTTGTGTTGTTCGAGCATAGTTGCCCAGCAATTCTAATTCCTAACGAATAATATTTTATGAGGGCTTGGGGATCTAATTCCATTTTAATATGTGCAGAAAATTGAGAATATTTCAAAAATTCAGGAATTCTATTCAGGAAGCAGTGAAAAGTCTTAGGAATGCCAGACCAACAAACTTGCACTACAGAATTCGGAATTACATACTTCCTGGTGAAGAGAAGTTTTTTCATAACTGAGGAGAGGCTCAAGCGCTGCCAGGCAGACAGACTAGTTAATTGGTTTGTATGAGACTGAGTGAAATGATGGTTGAAGAGGATGTTGACGATAGACTGGTAACAAGCAAGTTACAAGGACAGCATATGAAGTTACCAAAAAGAAATCCATGTTCCTTTCCAAAAGGAAGTAAAAATTGCCCTCTTGCACATTATTCCTATCACGTGAATTCCTCTCTCCTCCTATCTACCATTGCATTTACAAATATTTCAGTGTCCAGCTGAAGCTGTTTTGATCTACCAGAATTTCTGGATGCAAATTCATTCCATGTCTGGAAACCAGTGAGGACTTTCGGACAGGGGCTTCCAATTGTTTCCTCTGGAAAGAATTCTGCTTGCTGATGCCAAAATGTCTTTAAGAGTCTCAAATCAGTATAATGCAACTGGATACAGTGGAAGACTTGCATCAAAATTATATTGTTCTAAGTCAAATTCTTGTTGTCGACATGCCCATTGAAGCCCAGTACATACCATGTAACACCATGCCACAACTGAAATTGCTATGGAGGACAAAGAAAGTATCTGAATAGTTTATTTCAAAACTTCAAGAGAAATTAAAATTTGGATGTATTTTTAATTAATTTTTAATCAATTTTTCCTCATTCCTAATTACAAACAACTCAGAAGAGTAAATATTCCCTGAATATGAAGTGATGGGTTTTTTATTTGATTGTATGAACCTGCAAAAATAAAAGCCTGTAAAAAAAATTTAACTTGCTTTAAATTTCTTGGAAGTTTTTGAATTTTTACCTGTTTTAAGTGTTAGAATTGGTATAAAGAGTTCAATGTTTCTAGGATTTACTCCCCCAGCTATTTACCTAAAATCTAATTGGTACTTTCATGGATTTTCATGGTTTCTGGTTGGCAAGATGAGACCTTTAAGTCGTCTTTTGACACACTGATGCTTTCATTTGACAGGACTATTATGCTATAAAATATATACCAAAGGCCTATTTTATCATCTATTCTGACTATATATGCATGCTAAATATACTGCATATGTATTGTATGTGTGAATCTGTGTTTTATTTATACACACTACAGATACCAGCGGTATCAACCTTTTGACATTATAATGTTATGACAACTGGGTAATATAAGCTTGCAGATTAGCAGTAGAATTCTTACTAAATTGAGCAACAAATGAGTAATTATGATGTATGAACATAAGGAATGCATTTTTAGGGATTTTCAAGTTCTTGTTTATGTAACTGTTAGAGCTGAATACTTCTGCAACTAGATCATTGAGATTTCCCTTCCAAAGTGAATAAACAAATTTTCAGCCACTGGGATAAAGAGGACTTTCAGAAGGATGCTTGAATGCTTTCTAACTTGTTGCAAGGAGAACTGGTCTGCAACTTGTCGTTCTAATGACATATATAGTGTTGGAATATGGTTAATAAATTACAAAATCAAACTTTACTGTGACTACGAAGAAGGAGCACAAGAAAAAAGACAGAATGGAAATGCCTAAAGAGAGAAGCTTATTGGAAAAGTCTAGAGGACCCAGAATCATGAGTGGTGCAGTAATACATGAGAGCCTATTTGTGTATAATAGAGAAATGCCATTTTACATACTTCTGATTGTAAATGAATTACTGTTATTAGGAAGAAGGAGTGTAAGGGGAGAATGAGCCATCCAGTGATGAGGTTCACAGAGAGCTGTCCTCCTGCAAAATGTAGTCTGCTAATAATAGTTTAAGGTTTTTAAATGGGCGTTAAGCAGGAAATTATGTAATTCCTAGGCTGTGAAAACTTTCTCTCTGTGGAATTTACTGTGTAAAAAGATTATAAGCCATAAATGAACTTTATAGAAAAATTCTTAGGCCTTTGTTTGCTTCAGTAAAAAAATAATTATTCTGAAGAAAAATGTCTGAATTTTAGTATTTTTTGCAGACTGTGGTCTATTAAATGTCATCAGTTTTAGTATGTCCACCTCAAAAGACTCTACAGGCTCCGTGGAATAAAACAAGTCCTGGGAAATGTAAATCATGCATCTTACAGTATCCTTCCCTTGGAATCTAGAACAATGTCCACGTTACATCAAATTTGAATGGTAGCTGGCTACTACATTTTTGTTTAAAGTCAATCTATTTTACCCTTACAATTTTATTCCACTCATTTAATTTTTAAAATTTATCTTAATTCAAAACTGATTTTAGAAAAGAAGAATAAGTTCTAACTGTGAGCTATCAATCCACTGACTCTGAAGCATTTACTGAGTATTGAAGCATCTGTGCCCAAAAGTATGTAAACTTCTTGCGTCTTCTTGAAGGGTAAATTATCATCCCTGATAAGAGTGTCTGCTGCTTGAACTTAACCTGGGTCTGTTCTCCTTGATTATTATTATCAGTGAATGTCCCATTGTAGTAGTAGTCTTGAGCTGCTCTGATAGAAGCAAAAGTGTCTTCTTTTGACATGCTCTGTTTGACATGCTCTGTTGTGACATTTCTGTGTCACTGAAACATGGACACATTAGGTTTCTTGTTTAAGTGATGGCTATACCCTTGATCCTTTCCACACTTTACGTGTTGTTTTTGTCTATTCCTTTCTAACTTGGCTCAGAAGGGCATGGATGCCTACCAAAACTTTTTTCTTCTGGGCTGGATGTTAAGAAATCTGTACATGAAGCTCAGTTAATTCCTTTGATCCCTCTTTGCTTCTGCATCTGTGAGACCCTATCCTAACCCTAGCACTATGGCTGAGTTATCAAAAAACATCACATTGTCAGCCTCAGTCACTTTGCTGATCTTTGTGAAGAGAATGTGATTCTACAGGCATCCACAAAGCTGAATGGCAAGCACCAGGAGCATGTTGGGTATTGCATATTATTTCCTATATACCATACATGATCTGAAAAGCAATGACTGTATGTACTATATGAAGAAAGATTAGAAAGAAATGGTGATCAATGACTGCCAGTTCTTACATGTGCATAGGGAAATTGAGAATAGCAAACCTGAGCTAGGTCTGGAAAAAAAAAGGGAATTGCACCTTTGCATTTTCTTGTGATTTGAAGAAAAAGGTGATGTTCTAAGATGAACTGGTTAGATAGTTTTCAAAAAAGAAACATGGGACAGAGTAGCTTGAGAAAAAACTGCTTTTCCAAAGCAGAGCATATTTTTTATCTTTGCTGGTCATTAGAAGTGCTTCTGAATACCAGCCCTTCATGGAGGAAGTCATGCTGGAATACTCTGAGCTGGTGATGATTTTAAACTTCACCCAGCATGTAATAACTCTGAGTAATTGGTAGGTATGTGGGCTTCAAGGACAGTGATATTTTTACACCTTTGCCTGTTTAATCACAGTGTTTTGTGGAAGATAGTGCAGCTGAATGAGTGCTAGAATGCACAGCACTGGAACAGGAATATTATAAGGTGTGTTTAAAACAGTTATTCAGTGTACAACAGGGTTTAAAGCAAGTTAAGTGTGTGTAGTTGACAGGTATTGTTTTTAGATACTGTCTCTTTCAAAAAACTTTTTTTCTAGGAGGTTTTTGGAGTCATTCTTATGGCAAGGACATGGAACAGTGGGTTCAGAGGTGCAGCCTGTGTGCTGATGAGCAGTTACTAGAGCATGAAGAAAGAATACTTGATTTTAGAAATGTGGTATGTGTTACATTTATACAAAAAGGAAGCTTAAAAAGCCATTAACTTTATTGCAGCATACACAACGATAATGATACCAATTATGAAATGCTGGTTTTGTAAGTACAATTTATTGTGCTTTCTTTGATCCAGTGTTACAAATTAGGATCACTCATATCAGGAGATTAAAACCTTTTTGTCTGTCTTTGATATCAAGCTATTCTTTCCCAGTACATTTTATCTTGCATAGCAGTGCTGAACTCCACAGCATCTTTGTCAGTGCACTTGTGTTATTTGCAGCAATCATTTAATTTGTTTTAGTATTGATATTATTTAGTCATACTGTCATTTGCAACAACAGAGGCTCTTTAATATCCTAAAAATGTTGAGAGGCTTTGGTGTTAGCTGAGTAAGCATATGAATAAGGGAGAAGAGAGAAGAATTTTGGAACCATGATGAGCGTGCAAGATAGCTAAATTGGATAGAAAAAGAAAAAACCTATACAAGTCGAAGTGAGATTGTACATCAGAAAAACTACAGCAATCTACTGAAAATTAGTAGATGATAGTCATGAGAACCTTACAGTGAACCACAGGTACCAGCTTCCCTGAAGAACTGAAATAGGGACTTGGAGAAGCTTGTAAAAGGTGTCCTCAGGGAATCTTCCATTTTTTCACTATGATACCTTTAATCCTAGAATTGTCAAGCCACATGGAAAATAATAGGACTGAATAGTTCAGTCAGTGAAAAGTTAGTATTTTTTTTTTAATCGAAAATATTAGGTGTTTCTGGTTTTTTTTCTGGACATGTTAGGAATTGAATAAACTTTTAAACAAGTGAAGTCAAGTAGTGAAGCTGTATTGCTGTTTCTTTTTAAATTTAAGACCATTATCTCTGAGTAAGCAGACTCTATTCAGTAAAAGGAATTAATTTAAATACAATCTTTTTTAACAGATGATTCAACGAGAGGCAGAAGTAAAGAATAGGGTAACTGCTGTGGCGTTGACAGACTCAGTTCACAATGTGTGGCATCAAGAAGTTGGGAAAACTATTCGAGAGTGGATGCGAGAGGTAAGACCTATTTTTTTAAAGGATTTGAGTACGTACATCTGTATATGGCTGAATAAACAAGTCTGGGTGTGAAACACAGCATAATATAGAACAGTGGAAATCATGTATCAATACCAGCCACTAAAATAACCAAGATTAAAGCCATTTCTGAACTGTCAAGTTAGCAGTCAAAATACTAAGCACCAAGTCCAGTGTTTCTTCCTGATGCTCAGCAAAACAGAGACCTGCCAAGGCAGCCCATGCAGTGTCTGATACTTGGAGCAAAGTTCTGGGTACACCCCATGCTCCTGGTTTGATCTAGCAATGATGGAAAATCCTCTTTGAGCTCTTCATGACTCAGTTTGATGATTTGCACATGTAGGATTCGGAAGCTCTTACACTTTTTATAAGGTTGCTGAGGTTTTAAAAGTCGTAGTTTAGAGCAAGACCAATTTTTTTTTTCTTTTTTTTTTTCTTTTTTTTTCTTTTTTTTTGGTTTTTTTTTTTTTTTTTTGCTTTTTTTTGGAGGGGGTTTTTTTTGTTTTTTTTTTACTGTTTATGAGTCTCGTCCTTACCCAGGTCAGGCTCATCTCTGTTTTCTGCATTCCCATGGCAGAACAGTAAAACAATAGGTACACAGAGTTAATTTAAACTAGTCATATCCTGAACTTTCTTTTATACTTGACTTTTTTTCATGGATTTAGTGAAACTTTGTGTATACAGTGCCTATTCCTGACTTTAACTTAAAGTTTTGTAGGCTGTGACTGATGGGAATAGAGGATCACCTGGGATGCAGCCTGACAGCTCTGACTTAAGTGTTAAAAATATAAAGAATGGTAGCCCCTACAGGCTCTGTCAGAGAAATCCCCATTTTCTTTATGGGAAATCAAAACTTAAAATATGTGTTATGTAGTAAAACTGAAATTTTAAATCCTGTAATTTGAATCTGACAACTCCATTTTTCTTCAAGCATTTAGTCTGAATAAGAAAAGTGCATTACCTTTAATTTCATTTGCAGAAAGTAGATGTTAACGAATAAGTTAAATGATTAATGGCCTAAAAAGTGGATGGAGTGTCATAACTTACATTAGCATTAAAAATCTCCTATAAGGAAGAAGAATTTTACATATGTGAAGTGTGGCTGAGTGGTATTAAGTCTAGCATATCACCTGGATATCTCTTACTTTAATCAGGTTTAAGGCTAGTGGTAAAATGAATAATAATTAAAATATACACCTAATCGCTGCCTGTCTGTTGGGCTAATTGCTGTCATTGAAAGAATGAATTGTTAAAATAAAGTAATTCTTCATTTGAGCTATCTCTCCTGTATCACTGGTGGCCTATTTTTAGTACCTATAGATGTCATGATTTTTGAATTTATTAGGAGCCGTGATGAATGATAAAACAAATCATCCATTTACCTATCTTGACACTGCTTTCGAGAATACTTATTTCTTACAGGCAAGTGTCACATTGTGTATAAAAGATAGTTAATTCTGTGCTAATCTTCTGTATTATCTCCAGCTCTCTGATGTAGTGTTCTATCAGTAGTTAATATTAATTTTACTTATTTCAAATGATTGTAATACTTCATAAAAATTCTACTTCTTTTGTAACTTCTACCACCTTACATTTGCAATTTCACATTCAGCTCTTAATTAAAATTACACATGCAAATCATAAAATTATAATGCTTTACCACTTTAAACCTTAAAACCTTCATGAAATACTTCAATTTTAACAGGTTTTACTAAATATGTTATATTACTGGATAGTGTGTTTGTTTTTTTCTTTTTCCATTGAGTTCAATAGTTTCATTGATCTACTGTTTCTTACAAAAATCTGCCATGCTTTGTGAACTTCACTTTCTAATCTCATACAGCAACCCTTCCTTTATGTTGTCCCTGCTCTCCCTGGTCCCAGAACAGTAGGGTTGCCTTGACAAATCTATTCAAAAGCCATTCCTCGCCCTTTATTGGTGGGGACTGAAGCCTTTGAAATTCTCTCCTCACTGCAACACAGCTGACATCTTCTTCCAGACAGAATGAATTAAGGAAATACAATAAGATACTTGATCTACCAGTCAAGGATCTTTCCACAGTGAGGATGGACTCCATGGTGCACAACTAGGGCAGCAAGCATCTACAAATACACAATACATCCTGTTTACCAGAAGAGAATTTCTCCATTTTTACTATCATGAGCTTATGGTATTATTTTTTTAGAAATCTGTCTGAAAATTGATTGGGTCTTTCCAAAAGGCTGCATGAGCTTTTTTTACCTTTTCCACTTAGTGAAGTTAATCGGGTTTTCAGAAGGGAAAAACTCAGATTTTTAACATAGCAAGCAACAAGGATCTTGTTGTTCAGCTGGTAATCTTACTAAAAATGTAGTTGCTTTATAATTAAATCTTCAGTTCAGTAGATTTGGTGTAGTTTAATTATATTTTATTGAAAGCATGTCATTTAATATTTCAGTTTATAGACTACTCTGATTAGATAGCATTTGGAGCAAAACATTTAGAAAATTTGTGGTAAATTCATCCTTCTCAGAGGTTCAGGAATGAAAGGTAAATGTAAAGGCTTTATGAATATAATTCCCCAGAGACCAGTATTTGCCTTTTTTTAATGTTCATGCACGTTCATCTCAGCTATATTTCCAATTATTTGAATATTAATATTCTATCTTGATGGTTTCTGTTTAGTTATAGTATGTTGTTTCATATTTTCATGAATGTTTCTTCCACAGTGTACTCCATCAAAATACCCTGAAAAATTCTGATTTCTTAATGTTAGCAAATGAACAGGCTCAGTGTTTATACCAAGACCTGTTTATATCAACACCAACTCAGAAAATCTTAAAGCTTGTAGTGGGTAGTTCAGGCACTAGTTGGTTCAAGCACCTACTCAAGTCCATGGGTACTGAAAGCAGCACTTAAAAATCACGATACTTCAGCACATTACAAATCTGCTGAATTATGTTCTTACTGACTTAGTATGAAATTACATTATTTCATCATCAGTAAGCATAAGTTAATGTAGTGTACTGTCCAGTTGTTATTGTGACTGCTGTGTATTAGTTTGAGTATTTTGATGTCATCATTTTCCTCACTTACAACATGTGTATTTATTTTTGCTCTGAGTTTTTGACTCAGAATTGCCTGCCTGCTCTTACAGAACTGCTGTAACTGGGTGTCCAGCTCCGAGCCCCTGGACACATCAGTGGAGTCCATGCTGCCAGACTGTCCCCGTGTCTCTGCAGGTACATCCATTTGTTTGCAGTAAGTCAGTGTACATGTTTATACCCAGAAGCAGCTTGTTCCTTTAAAAATGCATTTGGTTCTGACTGCATTTTAACTTTTCTACAGCCAGATGTGGCTGAAAGCATATGGCTTCTGATATTTTATGCAGCCCACTCTTTTTTTTTTCTTTGTGTGGGATTTAAGTTATCTTGTCTACTTGTTGCTTGAATTTTTCTAGTCTTTGTTTCTGTTTAAGTAATTGATGACATTATATGTAGGTGTCTGAGAAAAATAATAGTGGTAACAAGAACTGAAAAATTTATCATAGGTCCTTGAATAAATATCCAACTATATGTTGGCAACAAGGTTTTAAAGAAGTACATTAATGAAAGTTACAGTTAAAATAAATGAGCCACTTTCCTGAATGCTGAATACTGATCAACAGAAGTCTAGTTTACATAGCAAATGATTTGCAGCATCCAAGAATGTTATGTGAGTTTTCTGTTTTTTTAGATATACTTGACTATGCTTTTTCATTATTAAATCATAAATTACAAGGAGCACGTGAAATTATAGAGAGACTTTAGTTAAATGTGTGATAATTCCAGAAAGTAGATTTAGTTATCATTGTAAAAGGAAAACCTTCTATATCTGCAGGAAAGTAATCTAAAATACATAAAGCAGTTACTGAACTTTCATGCTTGATTATCAGATTTCCTAACAGCCATAGATGGCGTATTTCTGTAGAATATAAAACCAAGTTCAAAGGAAGACACAGCCAATACAATATTAATTTAAACAGTATTTGACCTTGCTGTTCAGGATGCAGTGTTTCGTTTGACAAGTTAGATTCATATCTGTCTGCATTTGTGAGGTTGTTAGTGAGACCTAACCTTGCAGATGAAACTGAGTTTACTACAGGATATTTTTAAGGTTTTGAAAATTTAACACTACTTTGTTTGAGAGCTCACGCAACCAGAGATTTTGATTACATTTCTGCTATGGTTTGGGATTTCACTATGCAGATCCTCAGGTCTGTACAGACACATGCAATAGAACTGACATTGTTCTTTCATGCTTTGGAAAACTATATATTACTAAAATTTTCATAGATTCAACATTCATTCAGCACCTTCTTGCTCTTCTAGGGGAGATTATTGCAGTTTAAAAGAAAAATATTGTTCAGGAGTAGAATTCTTTAAAACAGTATTCTAATCTCTGACATCTGTGTTGCTCTTGTGAAAGACTCCATGTTATAGTGGTAATTTTAGTCAGTTAAATAAGGACTTGGTTAGCAAATGGTCAGTATTTACTGTACACTGGCCAACATTGAAAATAATCCATGATAGCATCTCTTCCCTTTATTTGTATTTACCTAATATAAATAAGCTAAAAGGTATTCTATAAAACAAATCCTAGGTGTTACTTGAAAACCAATGATGCTTCATTAGAGCTGTAAATAATAAGTCTTGATTTTACATTTCTGTTGAAGATGGGTTACAGTGGCCTTAATGTTTCTGCACCACTTAATGATTTCCTCAGCTTCTATCACTGAAGTGATAGAAGAATTAATTTAAATGGGATAGGATTTCAGCCAGTAAAAGTTGGGTATTTGTATTTAGTGCATATATTGATATAAATTAAAATCACTAATGTCATAGATGTTCTCAATAGAGATTTTTGATAATGATTTAATGTAAGATAACTATATCCAGGCTAGTTCTTTGTAATATATAGTTTGAAATAGTGTAACTTCATGTGACTGCTCCTGAATTATCAGCTTGCTCACATGTTTTTTCTTACATTTCTTATCATAGTCTCTTACATAAACAGCTGTAAGACATTTACAGAGAACCAAGTCAATAATTTGTGCAGTGTCTTTATATGAGCAATGGTATAAACCTGCATTAGAGTA
Organism: Pyrgilauda ruficollis; assembly: GCF_017590135.1. Lineage (NCBI taxonomy): Eukaryota > Metazoa > Chordata > Aves > Passeriformes > Passeridae > Pyrgilauda > Pyrgilauda ruficollis. The sequence goes on from NW_024531488.1 coordinate 1,636,710, forward strand.
ATATGTAATAAATTTATTAATTATTTCTAGATGTAGGGGCATTATTGTTTAATGTGAGAGATTTTATTTCACTCTTGAGAACTGCAGTACTGAAAGAGTGAGCCCACACTCAAATCCTCCCAGCATTGCCCTTGGTATTTCAATGAATGACAATGACAGCAATCAGAACAATGACAGATCTTTTAAAATGCACCCTTTGCAGTAGAAAGATTCACTTCTATGCTTGGAAGCCCATCTTTTATCTCTGTTTACAATGAAAATAAGTTCAGAAATAACTGCCTCATGGTGACATGTCTTGAGCCAGCTTTTCCAAAAAGGGTCTGATATTCAGCCATTCAGTATGCTGGGTTTTAGAGGCAGTCCTACTTGGTGAGCAGTTCCTACTGTAGATCATCTCACGTCTCTTGCTTGCTTTTCCCTTAAAATCACTAGAGACAGAATAAATGACCATCAAACTGGAAAAATTACTTTTACTTCCAGATAGAGTTGTTAATGCTTTTGATTAAAGAATTACTAATTAATTAAAATGTTTTCCATAATTGATTCATTTCTTACTTGATTACAAAAAGGAATGAATACACTTTAATAATTAAATGTTGAGAGCATGAGAACAATACAGAAAAAGCAACCCATAATAAATCCACTGTCTGTTCTTGTGGCAAAAGGTACTTTGTGGGTCCTACCTCCCGGGTCTTTCACCCATGTCTCAAGAATTCGGTTACATGGTTATGTCATAGTTTAATAACTTCTGGCATCTTGTTGGTGACATGGACAATGAGTTTGAGTGCGCCTTCAGCAAGTTTGCCAACGGGCATACTGATAGGAAGGGATGTCAGCCAGAGGAATTTTGAGAAGTGGGCCTGCAGAAGAGAAATGGACCCCATAAAATTCCACAAGTGCAAGGCCTTGCACATGGGTCAGGGCAATCCCAGGCACAAGTACAGGCTGTGTATACAGACAATGGGCAGCAGCTCTGAGAAGAATGATATGCAGTTGTTGGTTGACAAAAAACTTAACGTGGTCTGACAGTGTGTATTTCCAGCCCAGAAATACAACCATATCCTGGGGTGCATCAAAAGCATGACCAGCAGGTAAAGGTGGTTGGTTCTACACCACTGCTCTGCTTTGGTGAGACCACATCTGGATGTCGGCATCCAGCTCTCGGGAGCTCAGCGCAATGTCGGTGTAGTCCCACTGGAGCAAGTCCAGAGGAGCCACAAAGATGCTCAGAGGGGTGGAGCACCTCTCCCATGAAAATAGAGTGAAAGAGTTGTTCAGCCAGGAGAAGAAAATGCTCTGGAGGACCTTGGAGCACCTTCCAATATCTAAAGGTGCTACAAGAGAACCGGTGAGGAGCTCTCTACAAGGGCATGGAGTGATAGGCTTCAAACTGAGAGAGGGCAAGTTTAGGTGAGCAAAGACAGGAAAGAAACTCTGCTTTGAGGGTGGTGAGGCACTGGGACAGTTGCCTAGAGAAGTTACGGATGATCCATCCCAGCAAGCGTTCAAAACAAAATTGTTTGTGGTTTTTTGGAAGTTTGTGCAAATTCCCCTGACGGGGATTTGGAACTTGTAAAATTCCTATCTCTTACCCTCTTTAATTTCAGCCATAATTAAGGACCTCTTCTAGACTTGAGGTTACCTTATGTCTCAGTCTTAGCCTACTTTGCAAATGGAATCAAATCAAAATACATCTATTCTCTCTCAGAGGAGATGGATCCATCTCCCATCTAAGACATAAGAAAATGTAGGGTTGAGAAAGATGAAGACTTCAAAGTGGTCTGTACATTAAAGGTCATTACATAAAAAGGAGTGGGGTTGGGAGTATTTCTGATTAGGAGGCTGGAATTCAGCTTGGAATTTGACAGAGACAATGGAGTAGATGCTTTAATGACAGGTTTCACTGCATTACTGCTAACTGTAGTTGTAGTTCTTGCTGTGTCTGAGACCTTACAATATTTCTCCTAGTTCTGGATCAGGGAGTTCAGAAGCCCTTGGGAAGCCATCTTATTGGAGCAGCTACTGAGCAGGAGTAGCTGAAAGTGGGGATGGGAGAAAGCGGATCCATGGATCTGTGTTCGTCTCTGATGCTGTTCAGGAATTAAATCACTTTGGTTTCAGGATGGTGGTTTGAACCTCACCCCAGGAAAGGTATTGTGGTAAATTTTGCTGGGTAAACATGGCATTTGTTTTCCTGAATCCTGTTTGTATTCCTTAGCCCATGTGTTTCTGCCAGTGAAAGCTTGTTATTTAGGAGAGATGATTAAACTTCTCAGTATTTTGCCAAAGTGGATATGCACACTCATTTAAAATAATCAAGTGAAGATATTGTAACATTAGTAAAATGAATTGCCTAATCAAATCTTTTTAAAGCCTTCCTAGTTGGCCCCCAAAATCACTTGTTATTCTGTTAACAGTTGCAGCCAATGTAGTTAAAACATTGTGAAATAAGGAAATTATAACTTAAAAGACAAGCAATGAAATGAAACAGTGATAGTAATCAAGAAAAGTTCTATTCACAGAAGAGGCTAGACTTGAATATATGTGTGTTTAATAAGAGAAAAAAGTGCAAGAATTAATTCATACAGCTGAGTAAAGTAGCCTCAGGCTAGTAGAAGAAAAACAAACTTAATTTTGGGGTACAGGCATGATGTGTGCTGATGGTGCTCTTGAGTCTTCAGATAGTATTTTCTGAACTTTGTATTATATACCAAACATTTAATTACATTTAGGTAAGCGAAGCACAACTTTTTTGTGTGTTTTGTTTTGTTTTTTGCTTTGAATTTGAAAAATATCATTAATAGCCCTTTGTTCGGGATACAGAGTAGACGGGGTTGACTGATGTTTTTATTGACAGAACTACATGCACATGAAGACATAAAATGCAAAGAGCTTTACAGTAAACACTGTTTAATGTACTATTAATACCCATGAATGACTAGTGAATGCAGAAATAACATTTTTAACAGAATGGAAAAACTGCTTAATTGATTTAATTTAAAAAGTGCATGGTTTTGTTCCCATTTCTTGTACTGCTGGGAACCTACCCCTGGTCATGAAATACTAATATCAGAAAACAGTCCAGAACAGTTCTCATTAAACTGACTAAAAAAAAGAGAAGCATTGGTATACTGGGCTAAAAGCTGCTAAGAGTATGAGCCAGGTATTGTCTCAGCATTTAGTATAGTTTATGGTTCCTTCTGCCTTGTTTTTTATGAGCAAGATTATACATAAATGTGTAAGAGTGGAACTGTAGTGAGGTGCAAATACAGCTGAGGAAAAAAAGGAGGAAGAAATAAGTTGATCCTTCCCTACAGCTGTCACAAGCCTCACTAATGCAATTACCCCTGCACACAGACCCTGTGGTGTTGGAGAGTCCATCTGACCTCACTGGAGAGCCTTCTGTTTGAACCCCAGAATCTGCTCAGCATGGGGTGCATCTGCAGATAGACAGGCTTTTCTGTGGAAATACACAACTGAACTCTTAAAACAGCAGGCAGGAGTCACCTGTTAGGCAAAGCTAACAGAAACTACCACTGCCATTATCCAACAGGTAATTCATTGTTTCCTGGGTATCAACACAAACTTTGCAACAAAAGCTCTGCCTCATCAGTCAGTGCACACCTGCTCTGCCAGTGAAGGGCTGTGGGAAATGCAAGCACAGAGAGCTCCCAAGGCCTTAAACATTCAAGCTCAGAGATAGAGATGGATACAGTGTTTGACTTAAGACCTTGGAGAAGGCTTGAAGCTTTAGAACAGAAAAGTGAAACAGACACAAAATAAGAATAAAGATTCGTAGTTTGAGCAGAAATATATTTTAAGCAAGCAGAAATATGCCTGATGTAAGTGAATAAATATGTTAATCAAGATAGTAGAAAATCTCTTAAGTCTAGCAATAAAATTTGTTATAGAATTGATAAAAAATAGAAGATATAGCAATAAGCTTTTTTTCCATTCCTGATTCTTCAAAGGAGCTCTGATTTTATACTCCTTCTCAGTCTCAGGTGTTGCAGACAGTGATTTTACACATTTTCATGTGTAAACCTAGCTGGATATGAGCTCGTATGTTGTGCTTAGAGTAGCTTAGCTCTACAGTGCTTTGGAAACGGCAAAGTCTATACAGACCTGTTGAATAATATTGCAGATTCTGATCTGGAGTGCCAGAGACTCAAAAGTGAACATGATAATGTGAATTGAAAGCATTGAATTGAATTGCCAGATGTTGCTTGTGTCAGAGAGTTAAATAACATTCATTCATTTACTGTTCTACAAAATAGTTACATGTACTTGAGGAAGTACTGATATTGGAGAAACAGTTTCATCAAAAATTATTCTTGTACTCAAACATATCTATTTATCATTGCAATTTTTTAGACTAGAGTGAACTAGTTAGTTGTTGTCCCTGAGGCTTTGTGGTAATAATGAATAATTTAAAATATTACAGTCAGATATTTCATATTAAGCATTTGACAGCTATTAGACTGCTGTGACTGTTGCTTCTGATACTACTCAATGCTGTCTCATTAGTGCCTTATATATCCATATCTGTCTGCACATTGGCAGGTCTTACTCCAGTGCATGATTGCAAACTCTCCTAGAGCTCAACACCTGAAAGGAGGTATTACCTGAAAGGTGTTCTCCAAAATTCAGTAGCAAAATCTTTATTTGTATTGACATAAAATCCAAAAGATTTTTCACTTTTCAGCTTTCATTTTCAGTTAGAATTCAGATTTGGATTTGGATTTGGATTTGTTAGAATTTTTCAAAAAGTTCAGTTTCAGTAGAAATCTTTCATTTTTTTCACAAATGTGTATAGTTTAGGCTGGGAGGGATATTTAGATCACTTATTGTCCACTTTTAGATACAGGTCTTTAGCTTTTGAGCCGATATGATAATGAAATTTGAAACTTTAATTTGGTGAAAATGTTTCTTCCACTAAGTCTTTCAGCCTTGGCTGGAGGTATTCAAGAGATGAGGAGTCCATTGCTCCCTTTATCATCTGTAAACTGTTAAGAAGATTGGCTCATTTCTGGTTCGGCTTTGTCTGCTGTCAGGTTCCAAGCATTAGTTCTTGTTGTGCCTTTTCTACACTAAATTAAAGAGCTGTTCAGTACATTTGCTTTTTTTCCCTGTGAATTACGTACTGGCATTGAGCCAACACACCATTTTCTTTTGAGAAATGTAATAGATTGAGTTCAAGTCTCAGTGCAAGTTAATATCTCCAGGTTCCAAATGCTTTCATACATTTCTCTGTAGCATCTCCAGTCATTCAACTAATTTGAGAGAGACCTGTCTGCATCTTACCAATGTAATATCAAATCTTTGCTACCTGATTTTCTCCCGTTTCATTAGGCAACAGTTAAATTTGACCATTTCATCACCCTACTGTAAAGAGTCAGTTAAGGAGGAACTTGCTCTTTCTAGAGCTGCTGCTTTTCATCTCGGTTTTAAACTAGTGTTAGGAAACATTGCAGGTAGCTTTTTTTAAAAAATAAACTAAACAAATACACTAACATGGAAAAAAAAAAAAAAAAAAAAAAAAAAGAAGGCCATCACCTTTCTTGTTAATAACCATCCCATCCATCTTCATATTTACATGAGTTTTACCAGCAGCAAATTTGTATATACTCCAGGCATACAGATTCTTTGAACAGCCATCAGTAATGCCAGTTATATCAAACTGGGCTTGATGGCTGTGGTTAGGCAACAAACAAGAATTGGTAAAACCAGCAGTGGCATAGCATTAATTTCATCATTCCTTTTCTTTTTATTTGCCAGATAAATTTATTTGCAACACATGGAGATTAAATTTATATTATCTTTGCCTTCTTAGCACCCTGCCCTAAAACTGCTAATGTAACAGTTTTCTGACTGTTCCAGCTAGCTCTCAGCTGAGAGGATTGATTTACCAACCTGTAAGATAACCAAAACATGAGAAACATTGAGCTCCAAAATGCCATTTTTAGAGACCCTTTTCACAGTATGTTTGCACTTTAAACCTCCTCCTATCAAGAAGCATTTGGGAGGCCCAATTTTCTGTAGAAAAGACTTTTCGTCTTCTGATAACCTGCACTGGCAACTAATCTTGTCATGTTGATATACAGGGACAGTTAAGAGGCTTGTTTTAAAAGCATTGTGATACTAATAATAATAATAATAATAATAATAATAGACAAGTACTAAGAATTCAAATGCTTATTGGTTACACAGATAGTGTTAAGAACAAGGCTAATTTAAGCAGACATATTATATTCTTATATTACAATGTGCAAACCATACCCTATGAAATAATTATTTGTCATATGTATCTTAATAGTGTGAATAATTACATGTTCCAATGAACACTTTAATTTAATGAACAACATTCAATAAGCAGCATTTTTATCTATATTCCAATTCTTATGTGAAAAACATTTCCCCATTAATTCTTTATTTCAGAATAATTCTTTTACTTCAGATAGGTTTGCAAGACATACCTTTACATACAACAGCTTAACAGAGAAATCATCCACATGGTTAATAGGGTAAACCATTTTAGATTATATTCATTACTACTGCTGTGGTACAGCAGTAGTAATGAATACAGACAGTAGTCAGTTTGAAGACAAATGTCGTGTACTTTAAAACAAACACTGTTAAGTGTCCATTAGTACTTTTTAGAGCAAGGCTTGTGCAAGTGAGGCAATGTGTATAAAAGTTCTTACAACTTCATCTGAGATTTTTGTTAATATACTGTTTGACATTATGCATGTTACAGAATGCACACAATAGAATTCATAGTACATATAAATAAACCCCACATGTATTTGAAATCTGATGGCCAGTTTTGACTCTTAAATGCTTGCATGATGATCTGTTTGAGTCTGGCAGACCTTAGCTCTGACTTTGCCTTTCTGGGCAGAGCAGGTCATCTTTTATTACCATCTTTGCCTCCAGATGATCAGTGCTATTATGTCATAGTTTAAACTATATACTGGGTGTTAAACCGGAAGGGCTTCGCATAGAAGGAAGCATTCCTGCCTGAAGGTGTGCATGCTGTGACTGCTCCAACAGGATTTTTCCACTGCAGGAATGCTTGCAACAGAAACAAATGGGAACATAAACATCTCTCAGAACACTTGTGCCACAAAAGCAGACATCACTTCTTGATTTTAGAGAAATTGAACTTCAAGGATTCATCCTCACTCTGAGTGGTTACATTTGAATGTTTGTTGTTTGGTTAATTTGGAGACAGAGTTCTAGACATCTGTTTATGCAACTTGGTCCATTAAATGAAATCTGTTCCCTTTTCCATAAAGGAAACCTCCTATAAAATCCCATCAGATTAAACACCTGTAAGATAATGGCTGAAGTACAATGCTGGACATTGAACAGTTTGTGTCAGAGCTGTGACATGGGATTTGGATTATTTCAGGAGTATTCTAGATGTTTATGATTTTGACAATTTCCTGCTACTGACTGCACAAATTACAAATTCAGCACGGCTTATAAATCTTGGGGATTCCTTTTGGCTGCTGGGCACTTAAATCAGCTGCCACTGAAGATTCCTAGTGGTTTTGTTAGCTCTCTCATCAGTTCTTGTCCCAGCAGACCACTACTTTAAACTAAATGCCAAGGGTAAGCTAATGTTTTAAGAGTGCTCTTTTCTTCTTCTGTTACTAGCCCTGGATGAGACTTACTAAACATTTGTGTCATACTCTGTCTGATATAATTCTCCTTACTCTTGAAGTAAACAGCTCCTCTCCTCCAGGAAAGTATCAGCTTCCCATAAAGATCTGAGATCTGCCTGCCTATGCAGGGGAATGGGTGCAGCTTTGGAGAAAAAGAATCTGAAAGAACACAAGAGGAACACTGCACTGTTGACTGGCAATTGGTCATCTTCCTTTGAGATGGTGGTTTGAGACCTCACAACATAACGGAAGAGACTCAACATGGGAACTGAAGTTGGTTGCTGCTTCTAGTGCCAGTGGCCTAACCACTGCACTGTCTTACAGGTGAATGCTTTCCCTTCCTCATCCATCTTTAAAAAGGAGTGGATTTCCACCTGTTTTTTCCTAAGGAACAGCATTCATCGCTTCCCAGCTTCAACATTCATGACATTTTTAGTTTGCATTACTTTAATCAGTTAGTCTGTCCTGACTGTTATTTTTACCAATGCCTTGTAAAAATGCCATGCCGTAAATTTTTTGTAAAAGTAGGTCATGGGATGGAGAAGCTTCACAGGTGGAGAGGCAAGGTGTTCTCTCAAGCTAACAGTAGGATTTCTGGTACACTAAGCAGAGGAGGAGTCAGTGACAGATTAAAGGAGAGCCAAAATACTGTTTTTCCTATTCTGTTGTCTCCGGGTGACAGCAGAGACCACAAACATCCAGTGAAGATGGCACCAAAATGTGGTGGGCTTCCCCACCAGCCAAATGCCGCAGGTTGTTCTCATTGAACCAACCAAGCAAGAGCATGCCTTAAACAAGGAGATTAGACGCAAAGTGGTCGTTAACACCAGTATACCCAGCCTGTGAGAAATGTGGGTTAACGGGAAAACAGATACCTCTGTCATGTTGCGTGATGTCAGTAGAAAATGCACGCACATAATCTTGGGAATGTCAGCTCCCCTTACCTCTCTACATCCTTGTAGAGGATGTCTTTCTTCCAAAGCGGCTCAGAGCTCAGCAGACAAGTGAGGACTTTTTCTGTTATTTTGTGGGTTGATCATAAAGTTTGTGTTTTTTAAAGTTTTAGAAATTCCAGGTGAAATAGAAGTATGAGCATTTATATCACCTGCTGTCAGACTGTCACACTTTAGGAGAGCTCTGCTACATGATACAGGCAAGTCCTGGTTTTTGCCAATTTGTGTCTTCACTTGGAATGACATTTTTATTTGTATGGTTTTAGCTGTATTCACAGCTTGTAGTTTGCATCTGCAGATAAATAATGTTATCTTGGTAACAGAGGTACAGTCACACCCAGGTGAATTGATTTGTCATCATCCAAAAAAGCTATTACCAACTATGTAAAATTTGTTCTTTGTAGAAATGAGGAAGTAGAAATTGATTTTGAATAGTTATTCTTTCCATACATAGGCTCTTCCATTAACTATTTTGTTAATTCTTGTGTGGCTTTTCTGTGCTACATGTCTTTTTCTAAACTTTTCCTCTGATTTCATGCCTGACTTTTTGATCTACTAAATGATTTACTGAAGCTCTACAAGTGATACTTCATTCGCCAGGGAGACTGAGCTGAGTGCTGTCCCCAGATTCGATACAATATTGTGTTAGAATTAATATGGATATTGATGCAAAATTAATGCAAATAGACTCCACATCTAATCCCACGCTCCCTCACTCAAGTTTACTGGAGCAACAGCAAGTTACTTCTTTGATTTCAGTGCTGGATATGCAATATTTATGAGAGGTTGCACTTTACAGCTTTACTTTGGTTAGTGTTATTCCAGTGCACATTAAAACAGTTTTTGGAACTGAATTTTTTCCAACACTGTTGTCAGACTCAACTTAGACAAACCAGAGTTTGGGCTTTGGCATATTTAGCTTGTGGTTTAACCCAGTAAAAGCTACACCACCAGCTTCCTGAAGGTGCAGAATGTAATTAGCATTTTGCCAGTTGTACCCTGTACAGGACCGTGCGGGACACTGCTCACAGCTGTAAGTGCCTATGATGTGCAGCACAGAATTTGACCATTTCACATCTCACTTCTACTATATGTGTCTGCAGAGTCTGGCTTGAGTGCACTGTTAGAATGTAATTGGTATAACAACTAATATGAAAAACAGTATAGAAGTCATCACCAGACTTCAAAGATTTTAACAGATTGGTGGGCAATCTTTCCCCTCACATAATCTGTTGTTCTGTCTTCTGAGAATGGCTGAAATCTTCAGTGAACTCTAACCTTGACATGTTAGTCTCCTGTACTTTACTGGTCACATACAATTTTCTTTTATTTCTGTCTGTTTAGACAGGCATGGTCTTTCTGATCGTAAAATCACAGGCTCATGAAGTGGTTTGCGTTGCAAAGGACCTTAAAGATCTGCTAGTTCCTGCCATTCACCATGGGCAGGGACAGGTGTCTCCCTTTTCCATTCAAATATGTGTGCCCAGGTAAACAACTTTTTGATGGGTAATAAAGACTGGTTTAAATAATTTTAATCCTCTTGCCCTGCTAGCTTCATGGAAAATGATTGTGATGTATATGGTGTGTGACATTTGAGGCATAGGCTTAGCTGTTAAAATAAATTGGACATTGTACAACCATTTTCAAAAAACAGGGCTTTTCTGAGTTGCTTTCTTAAACCTAACTGTCCAAACATAGTTTGGTTTATATTTTCACTAAATGTGAAAGCTCATACTGTTCAAGTGTCCAATTCAATGACAGTCTACATTATGGGGGGAAATCAATAGATATTTGTGTTTTTTTGGTATGGGAGACAAATATCCATCAAGAAAACTTGCCTGTTCCTGGTGGGCTTGATTTTCTTCCCCTTGGGCTCAGCATTGCATCTCTCTCATCAATCCCAGTGTGCATGGCTGAACTTCAATAGCAGAGTCTCTTTCCCAGGCATCATGCAGTTACTTCTCCCAAAGCAGTGGGCAGGGCACAGGACGGGTATTTCCTCCTTATCACATCATGGATGCTTTGTCTCAGGAGAGCTGTGGCAGCTGTGTTGCATGGATGGGAGACAAGCAGCCCTCCCTGGGTACACCAGCAGAGGTGATTCTCTGGCTTACAGTCTCAGCCCTTCGCTGCTCCCTGTGGTCCCTCATGGTGTCTGAGTACTGTAGGTCTGGGGAGGAAGATGCTCAGAAGCATTTCAGCAAAGCAAAATAGCATGCAGCAATCTGCTTGCCTCCACTAAATCAAGCATGGGTATAATTATCCTTTTAACCCAGACACTTTAAAATAGACCGGGAGTGACTGAGAGGGAGTGAGAGCAGCCCAATGATAGATTTAAAGTTCAACAGAGGGAAGAATTCATACAAGGATTTCACAAGCAATGACACTTGGATTGTATTTGGGAAATCTTTTTCTTTCAAGACTATCTTGCGATTTACTATGGGAGTAGCACATCAAAGCTGCACTGACTTCAAAGCGTAGAACCACTTACAGCTTCCAGCTATTACTGAAACCTACCACTTCACCCTGCCAGCAGCTCATCTCAGCTGCCTCTTTAAGTTACACCCATCTACTTCCTGCCTTCTGATTTTGGGGAGGGGAAAAAAATAGCCAGAAAAACTTGTAAATTAAATATAGCTGTTCGCAGTGGAGCGATGTCAAAGTCAGGGGAAAAAGGCAAATGAAGGCATTAAGACATTAAAGATTTACTATAAACTCAACAGTGATTTACATATGCACACTCTCATTTGGCTGACTCTAATAAAGCTGTCTGCTTTGAGGAAGTTCCCTGTGAGAGTGTTACACCAGGGTAACAGTCTCTGATAGAGGGGCTGTGCAAGCTGTGTGGGCTGTTATTGAGGTCCAGATGTTACCTGTAGCTTGACATAACCAGCAGTGCCTTGGCACTCCAGGATATCTTCATATATTCACATATATTCACATACAACAAAATAAGTTCCCATCCCTGTTCCTGCTCATGTACCTCAAAACAATATGCCACAATCACACAGTGATCGCCATTTATTGCTGCAGTGTGGTTGATTCTTTTGTATTAGTGATAGAGATCTTGGAGGCAACATTTTTGTATTTTATATTTTGGGAGTTCCTGAAAAAACTCAATTGTAGTAGCACGGGTTGCTACATTATCAGAACTGATAGAAGAAAACTAAAATGTACCAGAATAATAATTTATTGTAGTATTAATATTGTTCAACACTTTAAATTGGTACATTGTTATTTTCTGATTGGGAAATTTGTGCCAGGGGTTTTAAAATGGTACTTTAATTTCGGAATACAATTTGTCTTGCAGATGACATATTAATGGGAAGTTAGAAATGAGTGTGGTCTTTGAGTGTGTTTCATATAAGAGTTTGTATATTCAGTACAGATCAATGACATACTCTAGAGCTAAATGCCATTAATACATTTACAGACATTCTTTGCAACAAAGAGAAATTACCACTGAAAGAACCAATCATTCATTAAGGAGAATTTCTCTGCTTCCTTACATAGTCTTATATTTGAAAATGCCTTTGCAGGTGTTTAAAGTTGATTTTTTTTTCCTTTATTTCTTCTCTTTACAAGAAAGGATTTTGGCAGTAGTGGGGTTGCTGGTGGCTTGTCCCAGCTGAGCAGGGAGAACAGAGGTGGCCCCACATGGAGCCAACCTGCTGTTTGTGGCCACAGTGTCCCATCAGGGGGTCATCTTATCCTCACCCACGCACACAAATTACGTGCTTCTGCATCAGACGTGAGCAGAAGTTATCAGTACAGAAATGGGAAGGCGTGTCATAGTGCCTGGATGGTGGTTGCCACGGCATATAAATAATTGAATTATTGTGTACCACAGTCAGTTGACAAAAAAGTATTCTAAAAAGCTGACATACGAAAAAATTGTACAGGGACTTACTGTTAAATCTGTAATACATATATAGCTAGTGTATGTTCTTTCTGAAGAACATGGCTCTGCTTTAAACTTGTAGAGGGGTAGATGGGAGCTTCCTGGCTGGCTGATGATGCAATCAAAAAGTAAGGTTATTCGTAGTAATTGTAGACAGTCCATCAATACATTTGTATATTTTGCTGTGTGATAGATTTTTTTCTCTTCTTAATACATGCATTTCTCTCAAGTAAACTGTGCAGACTAGTAACAGCACAGTAATTTGAAGTTCATTGAAAATACAGGAGGAGATCATGTCTCCTGTCCTTATGTTAAACTTGGTATATTAACTTTCTTGCACAGCTTGCAGCATAGGGGTGTGATACACAGCTATGGCAAGGCAGGCTAACCACATACAAATTCACGAAGTACTGCTGGATTAGCAGGAACTGACAAGGGTGTGCAAGCATGGAGGCATGATTTCTTTAATTTTTCATTTATGACTTAATTAAAATAACCATTTGTTGTCTGCAAATAAATACGCACAAGTCATCTGCATAAGCTATTGTTTCATATCCTTACTTTCAAAACATAAAAGGTCTGTCAGTTAGCTGCAGTACATCCACAAGCAGAGCTGGACTTGAAGTTACAGATAAAATATTTAAGGATCCAAAAAATTATTTTAGATTAGTGCAGAAAATTCAGGAAAGCATAGTGAATTAATTCCTTAATTCACATGTTTTTATCTAAATTACCCATTATTATTCTTTATATATTCTTTTTCTTTTTAATCTTTTGTTCCCTTCATGCTCAAAGATGGCAAGATTATGGAAGCAATAGGCACTGCAGTCTACATTTAAATTTAATTGTGATATGGTGGTGTGGAAAGAGTTCTTCTGATGTCAGGCTGGCTTGATCCTCTGTCTACATTATTAAACCTCCTTAAACACCTCCATTATAGTGTTCACCTTGCTTGACTTCAGAGAGTAGTGAAGGTACATAAAGAGAGTGAGCCACAACTATGCTGAGTGGGTTACCTGTGGTTACTTAGAAATGCTAATGCCTTCTCTGGTGTGTTTGTGAAGTTACCTGTTCATTGTTCTGCAGCTCTAGAATCAAAATAATAAAATAACTGAGACAAATATGGAGGCTAAAGATATTCTGTGATTTGAAGTAATTGCCATTAACCTTTCAAAACCTTGTCCGCCCCCACCCCACCCCTTCTCCCCCAAAAAATAATTAATTGAAGAGGTTATTTTGGGGGAAAGCAAGGTTGGCACTGTTACTGAGGAACCTCTTCAGTGTGGTCTCACTGAGTCACTCAAGAAAAGGATGTGGATGAATGCCTGACTTATCACTCAGAGTTTATTGGGAACTAATCTGTTCAAAATGTTTGGACTAAGCTAAAACCTAGCCTGCTCATCTAATGAAAAAGGTCAAAACAGAGAAGAAAGTGTCATGGTTTGTGTTAGGTGACACTGTGTCCTGCTTGTCTAATTTGATTACACAGAACCACTGAAGCCCCAGGCAAAGCTGATTTTAGCTATAATCAGCTTCTTAACCTTTTGAGAGCTAGTATAAACAGTACCTACTACTGGTTTATTATGTTGCTCTACTACATACAACAAAGTGCAAAGGAAAAAGTGTAGAATTGTGGTAACACATGTTGTGACAAGATCACTCCAGGGGATTACGATTACAGCCCTCCATGTTTTATCTGCGCTCACTGATTTCTTTCTTAAAAATTAAAAATGGGCTATGAGCAGGGAGCATCAGTTTATCAGTTGCAGGCAGCATTACCCAGTTGTGCTACTGCTTCATCTCAAACTCCTCTTACGTGCTGAAGGGATGATCTACTGTGGGTTGGACTGCTGTGGTGTATCTGCTTTTTTAATAATTTAGAATTACCTTTTTTTCTAATTGCTTACTTGTAATTAAGTATGTGTGCTCCCTTCCTCTATGATGAGCACCTTCCAGAGAGTTTTGTAATCTCTTTTGGTAGAAACACCATGTCCACATGAGACATCTGTCTCTAGGTGAGATAAACGGGATATATTTTCATTCCAGATTTTGCATATACATATGTAGGCAAGAAGTGAAAATCTGAGGCACAAGAACTGGGTCTTTGCTGAATCTGTGTATCCTGGCTTCCTGTGTGTTTTGGTTCATACGCTTCCTCTAGTTTGACAGAAAATTCGTGTTTCTGTGAACTTCAAAACCTTGAGGAGATTTGTAAGCCAATGGGTTTTCAGTGTGTTTTAAATTTTTCTGACCTGTGTTGATCCCTGGTGTTTATATAAGGAACTCTTGATCTACTCATCGTACATACTCGCTTTTCTTATATTCTTGCTGGTTGGAGGTAGCATGTTGCCTCTGGGTTTGCCACTCTGTAGAAAGTACATCTGTTTTACTCTTTCTGTCCTGCTGTTGTTGTCAGCAATCCATCACTCATCTCCAAAACTCTGCTCAGAGTAGCATCCCTAATGACTTATCATTATGAGCAGCGTTAGCACGGGTGTTGCAGGGCAGCCTTACGCTGCTCGTGTACTGTAGTTTATCTCAGTGGGGGTGTCGTGGTGACCCAAACAGTTATTGTATTCCGTACCTATCTGTGCCCAAAATTGTTTCTGTCTCTTTATGACCCTCCCGGTGGGAAACGGAGGGGAGTTGGGGGTGGGGAAGGGTGTGGTTTCTGCCACTTAGAAAGTCTGCTCGGGCAAGCCAAGCATGCTCTGTTGCGGCGTGGGTTTTGCCTCACTGGCTTCTTAGTTTTTGCTTAGGCAGAGGCTTTTCCTTTTTGGCTTCTCTTTTCGGGGTTTGGGTTTTTTCTCCCATCTCAGAAAGACTTCAGTTAAAAGTTTTGAGCTGCCTGGAGGCGAGTTCCGTAGGTGCCTGCTGCTGCTGCTGCTAAGCCCCGCTGCCGCCGGCCCCGGCACCCAGCCGAGCGGAGGAGCCTACGGAGTCATCGCGGCCCGGACACATTGCCTGACCCGCTCCTGCTTGTCTCCTGCCGACAGAAAGGAAAAGTCCCTCCGCGTGTGCTGGCCCGGACCGAGTTTCCCGCCACCATCAGAACATGCCAGCTACCTTTCTCAGCAGAACTTGGCAACTGGAGAAATAAGCAGGGCGGTGAGGGAAGTCTGACACCAGTTTCTCTTTGTCTTCCAAACCATGCACTCAGGGACATCCCCAGCATTTTGGGTCTCTCTTTGTTCTGGGTAGTCTGTGAAGTTTAGCAGTTTTGTATCTGGTGATTATTTGCTATTGTTTCTTAGTTGTTGCTGTTCTTATTGTTAGTAAACTGTTACTTTTTTATGTACATCTGCTCATATTTATTCCTTATTGATGGAAAGGGATTGGTTGAATCCATAAAGGGAGGCACCTCATTCTGGAGTGTTCTTCAAATTAAGATGGGGACATTGGGAAACTGGACCACGAGGTCTCAGGATGTTAAATGCCTTCAGGCCACCTGCTTCCCATGAAAGTTGTAGTGAGCCAACATGGTAGCAGATAGATTAGCAGGGGTACAGTTACACCATGGAGACAGATGAGCCTTCACTTAAAGCAGATACTTACTTTATTAACTAGAAGTAATAATTACTAGAGTTAATAATACAAAAAAAAAAAAAAAAAACTACTGACAAAACAATACAATAAATAATAACACAACACTTGCACATATAAAAATCTTGGTGAGTGTATATATACAAGGACATACACAAGTTATTTACAAGGTCAGAGTTGGTTTTCTTTCCTTTCAGGCAATAACTGTAAGGTTTACCTTACATGTATTTATCCATAGCAAAAGTATCCATAGCAAAAGTGTGTTGAGTAGAAATTGGGCCAACTACTAATGTCTGAGCATCAGAGAGGTGGCATATTTTTTTAGCTGCCTCTCTGCATGGATGTGAGTGGACCCCTGAGTTCTGGACAGAAATGAGAAATCTCTTGAGATCTGCAGAACGACTTGGTGATATGATCTTCATCTCAGGCCCCATGATTTTCTACAGGAAAGGGATATGCATAAGGAAACTGAGGCTGACTGTGGCGCCTTCGTATTTCCTGCAAACTTCCTGGCATTTCAGTATCTAGCTGTACAGGTTGTCTCATGTTCTGGTGGCTCTTCACAGCCTGGCAGCTGTGTGCTCAGCTGGGTAACTTCAGGCTGCGCCTTACATTTCCCTGTGGGAGCCTTGTAAAAGTTGTTCTGCAAGCACAAAGATGACCTCCTCTCTTGGTTGCAGATAATTTTTTCTAAGGTTTCACGTGGACTGTGTTTTCCCTCTGCAGCCATCATGTAACACTTTCTCTGACCCACTGTAACCATGTCCTTCTCCTGGTTTTGCTTCATAGAAGGAAAAAGAATTAATTTCAAGTATTTATTGTGTAGATCACCATGGCATTGGTTGCATTTCCTGAACTGATTGAAATTTTCATCTCTAGCCAAACTGGACATGATTGTTCTGCAGCAGTGGTCTGTTTTTCTTCACCTTACCTTCACTTAAAAGAAGTTGGATGACTGGTCCAGTTGTTAGAAATGAGAGAAGAGGCATGTCTGCAAAACCATTCTCCACACTTAGAATGAGATGTTCTCAAGGTTCCTTATTTCCTTAATGCATTCCAGTTACAAGGAAGCTTTGTGCCAAGTTTCTGCCGTGTGAGTACCTGCTTTGCTCCAAGATTATTATCTGGGGACTGTTCAGGTTCAACTAATTGCTGTGAACAGAAAGAGTGTTTCAAAGAGGAAAGGAATAGTCTGTTCTCTGCACACCTGGTAAATGGTACCAAGAGGAATAAAATTGAATCACAGCAGGAGAAATTCAGATTAGACATGAAGGGAAACTTTCTAGTGGTGTATCTGGGGTTACTGTCTTCAGATGCCCCATGGAGGAGGTGTTTAAAAACAGGGCAAACAGATGTTTGCCAAAAGGGATGTAGGGGTATCAGGTCTTGCTGTGGGCCAGGGCATGGACCTTGCAACATCCGTGTAGCACCTGTTCATGGTTGTAGGAATGGGTGGAGAAGAAGAAAGCTAAGCAACTGAAAATCCAGATTACACAGATTTTCAGGTTCAGTTTTTAAGCTCTTTTCATAATTTTGAATACATTCTTCCTGTCTTTTTAAAAGATTTAATAAACACTATACAATACAGTCATGCAAAGTTGTCTTAATAATGTATAATAGAATTATTTTTTTAATGTAGCAAATCTTTAGGTTTGCTTTCTGGCAGGTGTGTTGGGTAACATTATCTATTATGTTCGTCCAGATGCAGAGGACTGACAGTTATTGATAACAGTGTCCTCTCTGGTCTGACATACAATAGCAAAAGAAGGTCTCTTAGGAGGTGTTAACCAGGAACTTACTATATACCTTGTCATTGTTTTTGATGTCCAGAGTGTCCCCAGTCAGGGAGTGAAACAAATATATCGCATTGCTGAGATGGTCTGTCACACACAGGGAGTAACAAATAAGCCTTAGTAAAGTGTTTATGAACACTTTATTTATGAATTTGTTGAATACATCTGTACAGCAAACAGCTTGAAATCTGGATGTCTTTGCGAATATGCTAGCAAGAAGATAAAATGAAAAAACAGATGCATGTAATTTATAATAAGTAAACAAACCATTTGCATGCCGTCGTAAAACACAGAAGAGTAAAAATTGAAGTCTTGTTTGTTCATGTTAACTCCAGAACATCTTAATGCGAGTGATTTGCAGTAAGTGAAATTAGTGAAATAAATTGTGCTGCTCGGTTAGTTCCTAATCTTGCAGCTTGTAAATAGTTCTTCACTGAGAGCACTACTGCCTTTAACAAGCATTGTGTGGGCTGTGGCCAGCTTCATTTCCACTCTGTTCCCAGGAAAGAAAGGAGCAAAGTGCTCTTGCATTTGCAATATATTGCATGTGTGGATTGGAATAATTATATGGCTAGAGGAAAACATGCATAAACCAAATCAAAATAAGTACCTTGGGAGTATATATATTTTTTTTTCCTTCCATGATGTTAGGTCCCCAAAGTCCTGGGATTTTGGACAGTGGGGATGCTTTAGTAAATGTGCAGTGAGAAAACTGCTGGATTAAAGATTTCTTTAATTTTACTATCCAAAATCACCAGCCATGCTTGAAAAGAGTAGTTCTTAACAGAACATGCACTCTCAGTTTGTGACTTCTAGCTGCAGGGGGCAGAGCATATGCTTTTAGTGCCAAAAAGTTGTTTTGGTTTGGGTTTTCTATTGTGTTTGTGTGAAACTTATTTAAGTTATGCTTTTATGTTTCAAGCTCTTTCTATGTTTCAGTCTTCAAGGCTTGCCATGAAAGACATAAATAGCTGCAAAAAAAAAATCCTGAAAGCCTGCAGATTATTTCTGAATTTCTGAATCTATAATTGATTCTTTGTATTGTATAGAGACTAAGGAGATAGTCAGTACTTAGTGGTGTATTAATTCACTTGGAGAGGGTGTCATTTTCTTTCTTTTTTAAGATTAAATAAGAGAAGACATTTTGGCCATACAGTATTTGCACGTAGTTGCTTTGTTTATTCAGAATATGCATCATTCATTCAGCCATGTGGGATTTAATGAATCAGTCCAGAAACTTGTGAGCACACCAAGTTTGTCACTGTTGATGTCGCTGGGTTATGTAGATCCTGTGTGCTTTCTTAGGAGATGTCTATCATCTTCTTGCATTTGACCATCAGTTTGTGCACTGAGAGACTGGCCCAGGCAGCCGTCTCTTCTTCTTTTCTGAAGCTTCACTGAAATCACACAATCACAGAGGTCATAGCATACCTCTGTCTGCCTTTGTGTTGTGTCCTGAGTAATTTGCTTTGGTAGCAGAGTGTAAGGTTTTGCATGCATTGACTCAAGCAAGGACAGCAGCAGTTTGGGTTGCTTTGAGTGTCGTTCTTGCTCAGGGGCAGATGTCAATCTCTTACATAGAAGCAAACAGTTACAGGCACTTTAACAGGCTTGAGATAACACAACAGGTCAATTTAATACCCTGATTTGAAGGCTGATTGCATGTAGCTTACCTTCCTGCAGGAGACTGTGTGCACAGTCTCTGCTCTGGTGTAGAGCTGCAGGAAAGTATAGAACGAGTCACAGTCCATCTAAGTACTTCTATTTAGATGTCTTTTCATCCTAAGTTCAATCAGAAGAGGGTTAAAATCCATTTGTCACAGCGAAAGGGAAGAGTTGGCATTATAGCATCTGGTGGAAAGAGGAGTCAGTCCACCAAAGGTGTCACTGATTTTTTGGAAGTGGCCCTTGCCATGGCTTGGCAGAGCCTTTATTCAAATCTCTGCTTGCCAGTTCCAGATAAATTACTTTTTCTATATGTTATACTTCATTGTCTTTTGATCCGCTTGGATATCATGATCATGGATGGTGGTGTTAAATATAGATGGCAGTAACTGTTGTTGCATAGATGGTGGGGACATCTCAGGTCATCAGCAAGTTGTCATACCAGAAGTGAAGGAGTGATTAATGTGCAGCGTTGCAAATACTAGATTCTAACTACTATATCATTATTTATAGTTTTGTAGCGAGTTAGCAGTGGTCTGTATTTTATTTACTGATCAGTGATCAATTTCTGGTCTTGCAATTTTTGATATAGATTTTTTTTTTGCCCATCCAGCGATGTGGAAAAGATACTTGAATTTTTTTCAGCTGTCATCAGCAAGAAGCAAGAACCCTCAAATTATTTTTTAGGTCACACAATTTTTAAGTCACCTTCATTATTACTTAGTGAATTTTCAGAAGCTGGTGGACACAAAAATGCATTAGCCATCTGGAGAGATACCAAGCTCAGATTGCATGTTCAAGGGTCAGTGTGCAGGTCTTTTCCTCACCCAGGTCTGCCATAGTTGTCCTGAACTTGGATGGGCAACAAGGAGAGAGACACCACCGTATATGTCTGTATTATGAAATGAGGGCCATCTGCTTCAATGGGTAATACTGGATAATAGACTGTTTCATGCAAATAGTAATTCACTAGCAATTACTCTAACAGCTAGACGCTGAAGGCAAATCTTACAAAAAACGTTCTAAATTTGTCTCCTTGCTGTGACAGACAAGATGAATATGCAAATAAATGAATGGTATGAACATTTTGTACTCTGTCCCATGCATTACTTAGGATTAATAAATAGGAGCTTGAAGTATGGCTTGTGAGATGCAGAGCTTTTCATGTCTGTTTGCAGCACACAACCCACAGCAGAGCCCAACCTCCTTCTGTTTGATACTGGCAAAATAATACAGAAAATATTAAATTAACATGTTTTAATAGGCAAGGGCCTGACTTCATGGCTCATAATCTAGGCCCTAAAATGTATGTTAAGACAGACTTTGTGAAGACTTTGAGGCTGTTTAACAGCGTGAGTCTCAGCCCATCCTTTTGCTGGTTACATCCCGTCTACCAAAGTCTTCAGAGGGATATCCGTGTTCCTGCAAGATGACAACATTAAACTGCAAAAAAAAAAAAAAGCATTTGTATTCATATGATGGCTATGTTCATTTCTGCAAATTCTGCCTTGGAGGCGGTTGCTCAGCAGAGAGGCAGGACAAGCAGCGGAGAGCAACAGCACTTAAAACTCCTGCAACTGAGTCTGCAGGAAGCTTGCGTGTTGGAGCTCTGAAATATGCTCCCCAGCCTGCAGCAGTTTTCAGACTATACATAGACATATTGACAGAGTACATAAAAAATGCTTGTACTGTGGCTGCCTGTTCTGCCTGTGTTTGGAGAGCCAGGTAATTCAATTTTGAAGATTATAAATCAATGTGTGTTCACAGTGCACATAAAGTAGAATACCATTTGCAATGATACCAATCCTTTTGAATTTCTTTTTGTAGTGAGGCTCATAACTGTTCTAAGTTTACTGGTCGTGGGGCATGGGTTTTTTTGGTTTTGCTTTTTTTTTACCTGAAGGTGGTTGAAGACTCAAAGTTTAACAGTCTCTAAACAAGGTTATGGTCAATACGGAATTTCTCTGCCATACAACTCTTTCTCTACAGAAGAGATCTCTGCCTGATTTGGGAAGCTGTCTGCCCTTCACCTAAAACATTCCATATTTAGAAGCAGTTTTGTTTCTTAGTCCTTCCTAAGATCTCAAGGTGCAGACAAAGCACTGCCTGCTCTGAGGGGTTTGGCAACAATCATGGAGTACTTTATGTCCCACAGTGAAAGAAGCAGGACTGAGCAGCGCAGAGCTGAGCTTGTCTTTCCTCTTCCCACATGTAGCTTCTTAGTAATGCTAATTTGCTTTCCCTGTTTTAATGTTTTAGAGTGGGCAATCAGTAGTAACAAACATCAAAGCATAATGGGACTGCAAAGCCAGAGACAGTGGGGTCAGTGCTCAGAAGCTTTTCCAGAAAGTTGTAGTGGTTGGTGGCACAGGTCTTCTGGGCATTGCACCCCGCAGGAAAGCTTCAGCCAGTGGGATGCATAGGAGGTAATATTAATCCAGCTCCATTCATGCAGTGACTTCATAACAGGATTTAGGTCCTGGCGCTGTACCTTGGATGTTGTGTTAAATGCATATCTCTTTTGCTTTGTAGTATAGGGCAAATGTGTCTACATACCTCATCCCTTAAGTTATTTTTTCTTCAGGCAATTTTTCCCCGCTGGACATGGGAGCCAGGTTGGGCTATAGAGCTGGGGAGTTGGATATCAGCAGAAAGAGGATTATGATTAAAAAAAAAAAAATCACAGGATCTGTCCAAAGAGGATGTATCTTAAGCTGTTATAGTACTGGATCATGGACTTGCAAACCTGGAAGGGGCCTCAGGTGGCATATCCCTGTGCCAGGCATCAGAATGATGAAGCTGTAGCTCCACTGTCAAGTGCTTGTCTATACACAGGAGTGTATATAGGCACTGTCTGTATGAGTATGGACCACTGGAGATTTACAGGTGGTGCAGCAGGATATGCTGGTACAATCTTCTCAAGACAAAGGTCTTAAAGGCCCATCGCTGGTATCTCTTTGCAGTAGTCTATCTCATTTCTTTTTTCCCAGATATTTCTATGTAGTTGACACAGTCCCAAGACAAAAGGTCTAGCCCAGAGCACACAGGAGCAAACAACCACGTGTCACCCACAGCAAACAACCATTTGGATAGCCTAAGACAGTCATCGGTACTGGTGCCTTCTGAAGAAAACTTCCTCCTTTATAGCTACTTCATCATAACGTTCAGGACCTAGCTGGGAACCAGGTGGTCCAAAGTAATCCTCCTAATTCCTCAATGCTTAGCTTCCCCATCCCTAAAGCAAGGATGCCTCTTCTCTTCTGTGATAGTAAATGTGATCCAGGTGGTGGAGCATTCAGACCGTATGGCAATGAAGGCGTATTCATACCCAAGGTAAAAAGACCCAACAAAGTATAGAAAATATCCTTGTTTTATGTGAGACGTTTGTATTGAAATGAGGATGAAATTAGAAAGATGGCTTTAGCAAAATCCTGGCCAGCTGCTGTGGAAAAATAAGCCAAAGTTAACGGATAGTGGAAAAAAAAGTGAGGTCAAATTCGTGTTGTTGCTGGGTGCATAAAAACCCACAAGATGAGAGGATTTAGAAGTGAAAATGCTGCAAAAAGACATCTGGCACTGCCCATAATGCTGTTATACATGTGATGCAGTGGAACCAAAACATCAAAAGTGATAGAAAGTATAACTGAAGACATATTACCTGGGACAGACCTTAATATTTACAAATGAGAAACCAAGTAAAGATTCACTACAATGATCATTTACAGCAAACAAGTAAACCCTTTGAAACAGTAAAATACGAAAAAAAAGTTAAAATCTATAATTTTAATCAAAAGTTTGTTTCAGTCATTGAAATTCTGTTATTGCTGCTTACAAACATTAAAGTCAATCAAACATCAGTAGCCTGCAAGATCAATATTTTTAATATGTTTGCATTGCAGTGCTGCAGATTTTTGGCTAATGGATCTCACCCATATTGATTTCCATGGGAAATGTTAGTCTGATACCGAAATAATTTTAAAAAAAGGCGAGGGATTATTGGTTTGGAATTTTGAAGGAGATAGAAGTATAAAAATTGGTTATTGACTGAATTGCTTGGGGTGAATGAACCTTCGGCATTTGCAATAAACTTGTAGCACAGAGTCATTACTGAATACTGTGTTAGTCCCTTAAACCTAAAATCAGTCAATATCCCATTATAACAATGCAAATTGTGGTGAAATAGCATAGTGAGTCATTCTCAAAGCAGCAGGATATTCATAAGCATCTACGTACATATGTGGATGGATGTATTAAACCACCTCTGGGATATGCACAACAACTGATTTTCAAGCTAATTTTAAATATATTGAGTTTATGTTGATAATAATGCAAAAGAGTTGTTGTGAAGTAATTTAATTTTTTAAAATAAGTTTAATGCCTTTATGGCTACAATAATGAATAAAAATGCAGTGAGACATCATAAACACATACATAGGTACTTGTATAAACAAGTATATTCAATATTGTCCTGGCTCTGAACAAATGCAGATGATTTTTTTTTCTATCATGCCTGTCTGTAATATCTGGTGAAATAAATTAGTTATCCATTCCAGAATAGAGTCTGCATTCCCAAACAGGGACTGAATGAGTTTGCCACAGTTAGAGCAAAGCTAGAATGTAAATTTTTATTCACAGCTACATGAAAAACATCTAAGTAAAGAGTTGCCCTTTTGTCCCTGTTTAAAAATGCCCTGAGCCTTTGTGTTGCTCTGCACTAGGGACCAGTAGCTAAAAATGGGTACTGCAATATGCAAGCTGTTGGGTGAAATATATTTTCACCTGAGCTGTATAAATATTTTACAAGTGTGTAATAGCACATGATGGTAATTCAGTGCCTGTGATAATATGGGAAAGAGAAATTGTATTCATGTTTTATTACCACCAAGTCATCTGGGGACATTTTCTGGGTTTTTTTTCTGGTTTTTGGCTTTGCCCATACCTGGCCAGACATAAATTGGACGAAGTTTCAGTCGTCTGCTTGGATCAAAATTAGAAAATATGCCGTGTATGGAGATCAGCATAAATCTGATAGAGGGCAGTATCAGTAATTGGTGCATCACTTTAACTACAGAAGTCAGATAAGAGTCAGGCTGCTGTATCCTGCCGGAGTCTTGATGGACTAACACCTCTTGGGAGCAACTAGTAATGAAGTCTAAAGTCTCTCAGTAAACTTGTTAATAGGGTCTTGCCTTTGACAAGGTACCTCTGTAGTTACTCTTCAAGTCATGTAGTTTCTGGATACTTAACATCCTCCAAATTATTCCAGCCACTAACTTAGGACAGAGAGATGTTGGTAGCAGCCCAGCCCCTCTGCTGGTGTCAGCCCAGCCACAGGCAGAGGCTGACAGAGATGATGTAGTAACCTGCCTGTCCCTGCACTGCATGCAACCCTTCACCGCTGTGCAGGATCAGGTTTGGGCTGATTTTGGAGCATCGTCCTTATTTCACCTTGACTGGGGTAGATTTCCCTTTTCTGGTATTTTTTAAAGTTCTTTTTGTTGTTTCTTAAGTAAATACTAAAATAACATTTCAGAATATGTCCTTCCATATTTACCAGTTCTGCAGCCCAAAATGCTAGATGTGCATCTCTATTCCATAATTTTTAAAAGACAGTAGAAGGATGAGGAGTGTTTCCCAGGAACAAAGAACTGAGGAAGATAAAATCCTCATTTGTAAAAATCACTCTGCCTTGTAGCTTTAAACTTGTTAACATAATTAGGAAGTAATATATCTTACCTTTCTTAAATATCAGAAGCAGAGATTGAATGTCTTTAGGCAGGGGTAGTGAAAAAGGTAAGCAGAGCTTCTGGTACTTAAAATTCCATGTTCTCTTAATGGGGAAAATAAAAGTATTTTAAAAGTATTTTAAAATAATAATATGTTCCCCCAGTTGTTTTTGTGGCTGTTACAACCCTTTTCAACTCAAAACAGAGAAAACATAAAAGTTTGAGTTTTTGCACATTGCTTCAATAGCGCAAGCTAAATCAAGAAATCCAACAAGAATGCAATTTTTTTTTTCTGTTTTAAATTATGCAGTTTTTATAAACTGTAGAAATTGTGCTTAAAAAAGAAAAAGCAAACAAACGCACAGCACCATAGGAAAAGTTTAAAAGAGCCAGAATGAAATATGCTTGGCAGTTATCCCAGGTCAATGTCATGAATTAAGTGGAAAGGAAAATCAGTAAGTGCATCAAAGGTCCTTTGGCGGGATCACAAGTGAGTCTGGAAGTCAGAGGTGACTTGATGTTACTTGTAGCAGGACCTTAAGAGCACAGAGATTGAGAACTTTTTCCCATATTCCATGCCAGCATGCATGCACTGTTTTGCTGTCCACTCCCCCTGGTCCCCTTGGGGTGGTAATTCCAGCAGGACAGAGGTGACCCTGAAAGGGTATAGAGATGTTTGCCATTGGAAAACAATGTTGATGCTGACTCTGTCAGCCAGTACAAATTCGTTGTACCTGTGGCAGTGATTATTTTCATAATCTGCCTCTATGAAATGAAAGTAATGTGGTTTTTGTAATAATTGTTTTCAATTGGATTTTTTCAATTCTGTGGTTCCAAAACTCAGTAGATACGTTGCAAGATGATTGCACAGTTTTCCAGAGCAAGGAACCCAAATAGCTGCACTGGGAAAGTTACCTGTTTTGCTGGAAATGTTCATAAGAACGGCAGGGGCTAAGCATCAGAGCTGGGAGTTTGCAGATTGGTGTTTCACATCCCAGGAAAGCTTCTCAGGAGCAGCTGTAATTCACACAGGCCCAGGCAAGACAATTTATGGCTGTGTACCTTGATTTCTCTAGACACCAATATTGTGCAGTCTTTGCAGAGCCTCCATGAGGTGGTCCAGGAGATCACGATGGTCAAGTTGTTACGCCTGCAGACTTTTCTACATCTGAGTCAGAGGCATTAAGCTCTTTCACATCACTTGTTCTTCTTATTATTCAGAATAAAGAAGCAGAATGGGAAACCTTCCCATACCTTGGGAAGGCGGATACGAACTGGGTTTAAACACAAGTAAGCTGTCAAGGAAGTGATGGGAAGAATATAGCCTTGCATGCTGGACTGTTGAGGTAACCTGGCCACAGAACCCTAAGAACAGGCTCCCACTCACTAAACTGAGTATGTAAATAAAGTAGATTATCAGGCCTTAGCTGTATAACTTGCCTCGACAGTGGGCATTGTGGGGCTAAAACCTTCCACAGTGTTGTGAGATTTAGGAGGTACTCTCTTGGAAATGTTGAAAACACCACAATTTTTTGCCTTTGTTTCTGAATTCTGTGATTGTATGCCAAACTGGTCATAATAGAGGAGATCAATTTTATAATCTTGTGATTCATTTAAAAAAGATAATGCAGGCTGCAATGATGTCAGAAACACAAGCTAAATTGGAAAAATGTGCAGAACTCCTACAACTCTTTTTTTTCACAGACCAGCAAAGCTCAGTTCTTTTTTTCTCAGAGTAGCATGTTCCTCAGCATGATTTGAAATACATCTTAAATTGGTAATCTGGATATGCTACATCTGCTATGTCACCCTACTCAAGTACACTGACTACAGACACAGAAATATTGAACTGGCACATCACAGAATGAAAGACTGTCTTGTGTTTGCATTTTCTGTATTGTTCATTGTGTTACATGCATTCATTTATTTCCATAGATTATTCTTGAAAGGTGATACATTTACCTCACCTGGCATAGAAAAATGTTGTTGGGAAAATGACAAAAGCCAGGGAAGGCTCTGCAGAGACCTGTTTTGTGTCTCCAGCATTCAGGTGTGTTTGCAAATACACTTTTTTTGGTGGCAATGCTCACCTCAGGAATTTCTGAACAATTTTTGTAAGAGTTTTCATTCAGCTAGATGGATGGAAAGGCAGTGCTTTAACTGCATGGGTTTTAAATATATTTTAAATATATTTTGGAAATTTTACAAGCATCTAAGGACCTTGGAGAAGAAGTCCAAATCCCAGCTTTGGCATGGTGGCATCATCTTGATGATCAGTAAGAGAGCTTTAGGTAATTATTCTTTCTTGTGTCAGTAGTGCAGTTTTGTTTCTGCCAGAGTGTAGGAGGTATGGCTCCTTAGCGATTGTCACTAGGTATCATCTAAGCATCACTATCACAATTTTGCAATGTTTGAATCGTCTTTGATGACTAGAAAAGTTAATGAGCTGATTCAACTTTTTCTTAGGATTTATTAGGACATCTCTTATTAACCTGGAATTACTAAAATTATGATGGAGATTAGCATGTTCTTAAGTGATGGTATTTCAAAACAAAATTTTCACAGTAGTCCCAGTTCAGGGAAGTCCTCAAAACAGGATGGTGCAGGAAACTGAGCACTTGTTGCATCATATTGAATTTAATGCATGCTGAAATGTTGCATGGGTTTAAAGCAAAATTTTTGAGTCTGTAAGCTTCAATTGTGTTTATATTTTCATATGCAAAATAATTCATTAGTAATAGAATTGCTAATTCCCTGATGTGTGATATGCTGCTGCTTTTTTAATCAAGTCTTCTGGACAGGAAGTTTATGTGCACCTGAATAAGAGACGTAAATGTGTGCGTGAATAAAATAGGTAATCTGTGTTGGTTCAGTGGGTATTACTGTTGTGAGAGTAGTAAAATACAGGAAAAATTAGCACCGCCATGACAACTGAGCTATCTTATGGTCCTACCCAACAGCCGGTGTTCAGCTTGAAGCTGAAAGTATGCAATAAAGTATAGGTGTGGTATTTAAGCAATTTAATACAACTTTCTGAACATTTTAAGTTTTGGGAAGTTAACAGCTTCCTTTGAAAATGAAATCAGAAATAGCATATGGTGATCGTACTGCTGTGTAGTGTTGCAAAAATACCTCCAGAGTCATGCATGGGACTACATCACCATCTCATATCTCTCTTTCTCCCTCCTCGACCAATACCTCCTTTCTGTTGTAATGGGGGAGAAATTGATTGCAAATGTGTTTTCTTGACCCCCTACTCCATACATGTTAGCACCTAACCTTCTACAGTCTCATCTGTATTTACAGTAATTATATGCATAATGTAGCATATTATTGTCTGGACTTCCTGTTTAATCAGTACAGAGCTTCTTAAAAGTGCAGCTGAAAAGGGCAAACAAAATTAAAGCTTTATGTACCAAAACAAGTTTGATTTTCTAAGCTCCCAGCATTCCAACGCACAGAGATTTGTTCCACCAAGTTTTGCGATGGCTTGCAGATGGGCAATGATTAATCAGAGAGCTGACTGTGAAGTAGTTTGCAATTAAAGTAGAAAGCTCTGAAGCATGCTAATTGAATCTGAAAATTAGAGACACTGAACAGTAATTGGCTATTTCTCATGCAGCAGGTGCCAGGCCACTCAGCTGTGGAACAAGGTATTTAAGGCACATTAGCACTAGGAAAAATATTTCTTGATATGGAACAGTCAGATTTTCTGCTCATTTTCACCATGGATGTCAAAACACACAACTGTGATATTTAGAGAGTCCGTAGCACATGTTGCAAGAGTTTGAGCAGTGGGGTCATCATGAACCTACGTTTATGCAGCGTCTTAAATCAGGCTGAAGTTGGGGTACCTGTGTAACTTCCTAGCCCTTGTGGACTAGGAAATTCCTCCTTTCTTTTTTTAAAAAGTAATCAGAGGACAAGGTTTTTAATGGCAGCAGTCCACATTGTAGGCTAATAGCTGCTTCCAGACTCAGGGAGATCAGCTCTCTATCTGGCGAGCCTTCTCCATAGAGTGGGATGATGTTTGCTTATCTACTGCCAAGTCATTTGGGGTCTTCCCTTGGAAAAATGATGGATTGACACTAGGTAACAATAGCATGTGTTTTCACTACACCATTCGTCTTCTCAGTCTTTACTGGGGGAAAAGATTACTTTTTTTTTCTGTTTTTCACTTATGAGTGTGAGATAAGTGGAGTGTGGATTACTGAGAATCTGTGAATTGCTTTAATGAAGCACCTTCACTTTTGCTTCATTTTTCTTCAGATTTAAAAAATGGAATGTTTCTAGTTAAATATTAGTTGAGGGCATCAACCATATAAATCTAATACTGCTGTGAGCTTAAGAGATGCATAACACCAATTCATATCATGTCTCAGCATGAGTTTATATCTTCTAATTAGTACCACCATTTTATTGAGAGCATATGCAATGAAAGTTGGTTTGCCATGCCCATAGGGACTGAAGCACATACAGTAGTTCTGCTATAGCAGAATGATGGTGCAGTATGAGCACAAACAACTTACAGCCTGAGCAGTAGGTAACCAAAAAAGAGTGAGATTTAATAAATGAAATGGTGAAGAATTTTTACAGAGATATAACCATTTTCAAATTAGACTGGGTAGGGCGCATGATTTCTTTCATCTCAACTAATTAGAGCTTGGTATGCTTATTAGTGAATAAAAAAGAACGTATTAAAATACAAATGTACTGCATCATATTACTCTGGTATCAAGAAGCAGAATATTACAATATTCAAATGCTAATCATATAACTTAGCAGATGACTGCAGAAAGTCGTGTATTTGAACTGAGACATAAATTATAAATTGTAAACAGTGCATAGGGGATATGTTATAACTGTGTCTCATTTAAATTAAGGCAGAAAGTTTTCTCTGAAGCAGATTATGTGCCTTCATTAAGTTTTAAAGTATCTTCTATTATGTTTTATTAAGATCACTTGGCACAGTGTTTCCCAAACTGGATGTTAGCAATATGTACCGGTGGAAACGGCCACAGTGGTAGAGGTGGCTCAGGTGCATTGCTGCACCCCACATCTTTTAACAGCACACTTCCTAGCCAAGTGCTAGTGCACATACACCAGTGTCTTTTCCATGTAATGCCCCTCCTGAAAAGTCCTCATGCCTTTGCTCTCTGTACTTGAAAGCAGCTCTAAAACATTTACATGATCAATGTTTGTTGCTGGAGGGATAAAGTTTGCTCTTGCATGGACAAGTGAGAACATATTGATCATTTTATTCTATCTGCTATTTCTAAATTCAATATACCTCTGGAGTCAATAAGTGAGATCGAGAGCATATTCTTTTTTTTGTATGCCTGCTTGTAGCTTGTTCTCAAGATCCAAGATGCATTTTTGATTAATCACAAATGCTCTGAGGTCATGGAAAGCAAATGTGTTTGTGGAGTGTCAAGCTGATGCTGTCAGATAAATGTCTTAAGCTTAGCCAGGGTTCATGCCCCAGCTTTAGGCTGTGTCAAACATCTCCCCTTGTTGATAACAGCTACACTGGTGGCGACTGAGCTGTTTGTTCACTGAAAGGGCTGACCTTGCTGTATGAGGCTGGAGTCAGGTGAAAAAAACACCAGCCATGTGTTTTAATTGAAACTATAAAAAATATTAACTTTGTGCATTTTACCCATCTTGAATGCAAATGAAATCTGCATTCCCCCTTCTTGCATTGGGGTCTGTCTGCTCGGCTTCTCCAGTGTCTACCTAGCCACCTGGTCCCATGGCTGCAAGCCTCATTTGATAAACTCTGTGTCTTCAGAAAATTTCTGACAAGGTATTTTTGCACAGGGCCCAAACAGGAAAGAAACCTTGCCAGCAAAACTAAATATTTTTAGGGACAGTTCACATTTTGGTTCCTAGGTTCTCCCATAATCTCAAGGTGGTGGCCTGGAAAGGGTAGTGTATGATTAGTGGTGCCTCCCCTCATCCACGGCAGGCTTTTAGCTTCACCTTTTTCTTGTCCATGATGGTTAGTCCTCTATAACTAGTTGTCAGCCACAGACAGGAACAGCAATGATTGCAAAGCCAACATGCGAGATGCATGAAGGAAGCCTGGTTTGTAGCACAGAAGGCAAAATGATGGATCATATGGTGGTGCATAAATAAGTGAAAACTCACAGGACTACTTGAGGGCATTTGTTATAAACCACCTCAAGTCAGTGCTTTCGCCCCCTCCCCTTTCCCCAAAAACATATTTGTTCTTTGCTCCAAAGATTATGTTCTACTTTCCTCTCAAGTTCATACTGTCATGGGTAAATCATCAGGGCTAATTAAACACGACAATGCTGCAAAAAGTTTTTTAAAAAAAGATGCAACGCATCTGTCATGAACTCCCACCAGACCTCTTGGAAATGAGATATTTTTAATATTTTATGCTGAACACAAAATATCTTGAGGAAATGGTTTTATATTCTGTACCAAAACAAAACCTTCAGTGTCAAACAAGTAATACTGCCTAAGAAGCCCTTTAGATGCCAGTATTTCAAATTGCTCCATTCCTAAAATATAAATTTCATTTTAATAAAATGTACTCATTATGGAAAAAAAAATTGCAGGGAATAATAAAGGAAGTAGAATGTATGTTGGGATTTATTTGAAGCCTGGAGTGCACTCTGATGCAGGAACAGACATTAATGTTTTTACTGCTGGTCTTACAGATTTTTTTTTTAAATGAGATGTTTTCAGCTAACATCTAAATAAAAATAAATGTAAATATTTTTCTCTTTGAACAAATTTTAGATAAATTGCTGTCTGATTTTGTCCCACAAATAACTTTGTCTTCTTTAAAGCAATATTTCACATAGAGGTTTAAATCATGTTCTCTGTGGTCTCCTAATAAGTTATTAATAGTTAAGTGTTCGTGTTTTGCGTAATCTGTCTGTACAGAAGGGAGAGATTGAGAGTCACAGATTTGAATACTTTGAATGGCTAAAAGTTGAGCAAATCCCTGTTTCATGTTTATTCTTGGTGGCAGGTCACAGATTAATAAAATAAAATTATTAATAAAATTAATAAAAATACCTACCTGAGTGACAGGAAAATGCAGTTAATCAAATTTCATTAATTCCAATAAAGTTCCAAGTCATTCATCTAAATACTTAGCTTGAGATATGGTCTTTAAATAGATCAGTAGTCCTTATTAAAAAGAGAAATGTCCAGTTTGGCACATCTGCAAGTATTTCTATATGATGACCTTGTTATTCCTGACATGCAAAAATATATCTCTTTTCCAAGATGGGGTTTGCATACACCATTTCTGCAGCATTTTTTTACCTGGGACAGCTACCAGCTGCAGTTGGTCCCCATGTGTGTTTTCAGCGCCACTACTTCGTAGGAATTGCAGTGCCATTCCTGTGTAGATGCCCTGTGTGAGGAAGGGGCTCAGCAGTAGGTTCAGCAGATGTAGAGAAGGTCTGTGCATACTGTAGAAGTGAACCTGAGCAGGTCATGATAGCTGCAGTGATATGGGAGCACTTCACACTGTCCAAATCATAGTGGTCATTTATGTCAGCTCTGAGGAGAAAAAATTGTATGTAAAAAATTTGTATCTTCTTGTTGATATGCTATTTTTATATATGTGACTATCCTCAGCTCAGCTGGAAAGGCAGAGTAGAAAAGGTGGACAAAGAAATAAAGTTATCGACAGAAGTAATCAAAGAAACAACGGAAGTCTTTTGTCAGCAAATTTATCAGTACAGTTGTGCTAAAGGTCTCCTGCAAACATTTTATTGACATATTTACTGCCTCAAGTTATTCCTTACAGAGAATGCAGCATATTTAATGTTTGGATTAACCCATCCAAGTTAAGAATTGCATTCCGCTTGTTTTTTCTGATTATTAGTCCTGTCCTCTTTCTTTCTGGCTTGTAAATTGTTTTACTGAGCAGCTGAATTACACCATAGCCAGCTAAGAGTAGCAGAGATGTTAAAATGTAAATGGTTTAGGCAGTCATATCCCACAAGTGAGTTTGTCACTGGTGAAAGCAGATTTCTTCAGCTTCAGAGGATAGCTCAGAAGCCCTTTTGTGTGTGTATTTAGGTTTGTCCAAGGAGCAGTTGTGTTAATGAGCTGAGTTCTGCCTGAACGATATGCTTGGGAGCTGTGGGCAGGGTGGTGCCAAGGTCCTCTGGCTTCTCCCAGACTTGTTCAGAAAGTGTGTTCTTACTTCCACATTTAAATGTGTTTTTATTTGGGGATTGTGTGATTAAGGAAGTTGCTGAGTTTCACTGACAGCATTCGCCTGCTCTTTTAACAGTGTTCGTTTGGATGCCATCTCATTGCCCTTCCATCTTGAAATTCATAATTGGATTCCCTTGCAAACCAAGTTAATTCAGTCACTGCTGGATTTTAATTAGACATTAAGAGAAAACAAGACCATGTCATTTGTAGTCAGAATATGGCCTTAGTGTATTCTACATGGGAATGAGTATTTGTGTATTAGCCCCTCTGCATGGGCAAGAGATATTTGCTACATCTGAACTCTGTGAGAAAGGTTGACCATCTTCTAGCTACAAAAGAAACTTACTAAAGCTAATGAGGGAACTTGAAAAGTGTACCACACCACTGTGCTCCAGTATCACAGATAAACATCAGTGAAATCAGATTTGCAATGGAGGTGTCTGATTTGTTTAGCATAAATGTAAGGGACCTACCTCTCTCTTCCTGCAGAGGATCTGGGCTCTCAGAGACAGACTCTGCTTTTCTGCAAAAGGAGAAAAGGCAAGGTCCTTCAACTAGTCAAGGCAAGTGATGGCAAAACAAGAACATACATTCAGAGGATGGAAATACAAACCCATAAGGTTGTGTGCCTGGAGGGGGGCAACAGTGCCTTTCACCACTGAATGTGCATGCCAAGAAGGGCTGTCAGTATTTAATCTGTCCTGACTGGAAAACAAAATGTCAGCCTCCTTTCTTGTTTCTGTTTTCCATCTTTGCTGGGTACAAGTTCAGAGCTTCTGTAGCTCCTGCAAAAGGGATTTCTGGACAGGACCAACAAAATGGGGTGAGCCACTAGAACAGGTGTCCACAATGATGTATTGATGGTGAAAAGCTAGTGACGGTGTTTTTCTTGCAGTTTTCAGCTGGTCTTGTTAAGGGAAGCCACCTGGTATTAGGCAGAGCTTCATGATGCCTGGTCCAATTTGGCAGTAGTACATGCACTGGGTCTGCCCTGACCTTGGCACAGGCCTTTTGAAGGAAGTTCATCAAGTGGGTCTGCAGAAGTTTATGGAAAAAGATTGCTGAAGTTAACACTTGGAGAACTTTCACTTGGATGAGTTGACTGCAGGCAGGAATGAATTTGAAATGAGATTGGGCAGGAGACAGGAAGCTCACATATGTGTGGGCTAGTAAATAAAAGTGCCTGAGAACAGCCCTCCTGGCTGCCTCTGCTTTTGTGTTCCTCACAGAATCGCTGGTGCACGTGTGCCCATGCCCAGGGGATGCTCTTTATACACAGTTCTGGAGTGAAGATTTTCCCAGATCTGTTCTCCAGAGGCAGCTGGATGCTATCATGCCGTTTTGGGGCTGGGGAGAGTTTAGTTTGAGAACAGGCACAGGTCATTCAATGCCAGCTGGATTCAGTGCTCAACAGTGTTCTTCCTTGTATTAAATTTTTCAGCATAAGTGAAGTGTCTGAACTCTGAAAGTAAAAAAAAAAATTCCTTATGTGAGACATGATCAAGAAGGCAGAGCTGAAGAAAGAACCAAATAGAAGAGTGCATGGTCAAAGCTCTAAAATACGAGGAAAGATCTTTATAGTCACACTCAGGAGGAGTATATAGTCACTGTCTAGTCACAGTGAGCGTGGGCATCAGTGCTGGCTTTAACAAATCAGGTGAGAATGGTGTTAAGAGTGTTAACACAGGATTTACACAAAGAGAGTACCAAAAAATAGAGAGAATGAGATTTCATGTCAGTGAAAAGACCCTGCATTTTATATTGGATTTTTACCTTTGTTTTCAATGACCATTAAAGACATATATTTTGCAATATAAATGCAACTCTTTCAAAGATTAATTTCTTACTATGCTTATGGAAATTTTACAAGTCGACTAAGTCTTTGTAGTTGTGTTTTGGCTTATAGCAACATCTTTATCAGCAGCATAATTCATACTGTAGCAGTTAGTATGACACTAGAGAGAAGTAACACATTATTTCTTAGAACTAATTGGCTTCACTATGTAGTTCAAAATTCATTGGCATCTAGTCAGTTTATGCTCACAGAAAATGCACCATGCTAATAAACTCAGATCTGATATCAACTGTGTGCCGCTAAATTTAAATGAATGCATATCCAACCCATGTAATTTTAAAACTGACTATCACAATGTAAATGATAGAAAGATTAGATTCAGTAGTGAGGCCTGTTTTGTCCATCAGGGACATGGCTATCTTACGGAAATTCTTTTGGAAATGTAAAATCAATTCCTTGAACCATATCTGTATTCTCACACATTTTAGGAAGGAAAGAGGTGTGCTGAAGTTTCCTCACAAATGAATGTGGTTTTGGGTAAGTGTTAAACAAAAGACAGGCTAAAACAAAAAGTGTTAAACAAAAGACAGGTAACAACCGAGAAAGGTAGAATTGTAGAAAACAGGAAATTTACTTGGGGTTAAAAGAAGAAAAACATTAAGTTTTATTTCACATTTCAGGTTTAGAGAAGGCAAAATATGGCATCTGTAACTGTAGTAATTTATTTTTTCATATTTTAAATAGCTGTATGTTACGTGTTTGTTTGGTACCTACAGTTATTAAGAGATGCTTGGAGGATGGGCAGTGCTGGCAGTGTTATCCCTACCTTTCTAATCTGTCCTGGCTCCTCCAAGCAAATGTTAGCACAAGTGACAGAAATGGAGACAAGAGAGTGATCAATGGGGCTTAGGGAAATAGCATCAATGGTAGGGTGGAAAAAGACTAGGGAAAGGAAAATACATCTTTCTGAAATCAAGAGTGCAAGCAAGAGTCACTGCCTCCAGAAAGCCTTCCTCAGGAATCTGTCAGTGGAGGGCCCTAATCTGCTGATGCTGAGAAGGAAGCATTGTAGTGTTGGGTCACCAAACTTCTGACATTTAATTCAAGATTTTCACTGATGGCAGTCTGCATCATCCTTTCCATTTTAAGAATGCAGAGAAAAACTGTTGCAGTAGCAGAATGGATGTTACAGTGCACAAAAACTTAAGTTTTCAGAAGTAGACATGTATAAAGTGCCAAATCTAGCAGTAAAACATCTGTCTTTGTTTAATAGCAGTATGGTTCTTTTGGTGGTTTAAACTACAGAAATGCCTTTGAGATCTTGACTATTCAACAGAACTGTGCTGTACTGTGTTTCACTGCTTTTCACTGTAGGAAAGAGAGTGTGAGTGGTGCCTATGGACCGATAAAAGTTTCTCTTCATAATGAGATATAAGCTGAAGGCAAGCACTTCTCTATCATTACTGATGACTTTCACACTGCAATGTTTTAGGCTAATTTTCATCACAAATAAAGTTCATTGATTATTTTACCAGTGCTATTACATACCCATGTCCAGTGTCTTGCAAGCCCAAAACAATCTCTGTACCTTTTCAAAAGGCAGCTGCAGGAAAATGGCAATGAGACCTGAGGCATTGCAAGATTTGTCCCTTATTAAAATAAGGCTGAATTCCTTAACAGATACCCACTCAGATATCTTGTATAATCTTCTATCGGGATTGTATCTTGGCTTCAGTTTGTATGACATTGTATGTTTTGAATAGGACAAAGCTCACTGCTGTCAGTACTGTTTCAAGCCCGGTATTTATCTGCT
The DNA here is from genome assembly GCF_017590135.1 of Pyrgilauda ruficollis. NCBI lineage: Eukaryota > Metazoa > Chordata > Aves > Passeriformes > Passeridae > Pyrgilauda > Pyrgilauda ruficollis. Next base: position 1,673,780 of record NW_024531488.1, read on the forward strand.
TCTTTGCGGATGCCATTTTTTATCTGGTGTCCAAAAGAGCATACCTCTGCCAACACACCATTTCCCAATACATTGCTCTTTGGCTTGCATGATTTCTGGAGAGACAAGCTCAGACCTGGATGCTTTTCCTCACTGTGTAGAGAAAAGGGATGTCTCTGGTGCCTGCTCTGACAAGAAAGTTGATTCATATGTAAATTACCAGTTGCCCTTTATTTGCTTGGTCCATGGAGACACACACTGATAAAAGGCTCAGTGGGTCAGAGCTGAGTGTGTGCTGGTTTGTCCCATGGCCATGATGACAGGGTTAGGGTTGTTGTCAAAGATTATGAGACAGACTCTGATGTCTTATCATTATTTACTCACAGGGTAATACATAAAAATAAAATTTGACACACAGGAACCTTTTACAGCATTTCAGCCATGTGTGCTTTTTCAGGTGCATGATGTCGTCACCATTGGCTTTCAATATCAGGAGTTCTGCACATCTGTCTTTATACTGAAATGCTTTGCTTTAAACACATCTTACACATAAAGAGGGAGCGTGCCCCAAACTTTTTCAGCCCTCTACAGAAAAAAAAAAAAAAAAAAAAAGTATTATCTGAGCAAAATCACTTCTAAAATCATATATAAAAAAGTAACAGAGGGAAGCTTGCAGTAATTTTGAACTGAAGCCCCTTTAGTGCATGATTTTGCATGCTTGTAATTCCCAGTCACGGCATTGAACAGCTCTCAAATACTTGCAACACCCCGTGTTGTGTCTCATTTAATAACATAGTTATAATATATTTGTCTATTTTACAACTGTATTTGTATTGGCATATAAAGTGTGCAGCAGCTGTGAGCTGTGTGGGGGTGGCAGAAAGTTATTTGATCTACAAAATCAGTTACTTGTCACTCAGTTGCCTTTCACTGAAGCATAATAAAGAATCATTATGGGCCTATTAAGTAGTGCTGATGTAAATGCATTTTATGTGCCATTTTCAGATCAACAGTTAACCACACAAAAGTAAAGTTGTTAAGTACATCCTTCTTTGTTTAAGAAGGCAAATCATAAATCAGGCAGAGTATTAAGCTTATGAAATTTAAATTCAAGACCCCAAGGGTTTTATCTATTAGGTCAGCTTCAGATTAGGCATCAGGTCTATCCTTCGCTTCAGTAGCAAGTAGACAAAGTCATCTGTGCTAGCTCTCTACTTTTGTGACAGTGTTATGAATGTCTCTTAAAAGGTTTTTGTGGGGGGGAAAAAAGCAAACCTTTTAATATAATTTAAAAACCCTAGAAATTAAATGGCTCAGACTGGATTAGGAGAGTGAGGGTTTAACTTGTTGCGCATGCATTTTATATCTCCCATGAGAATTCTTTTCTTCTTCATTGTTATTAATGATATCCCATTTTTGTGTATAATATTGATGCTACTGGAATCACTTAACGGCTTTATTTGCCAGACAGAACCTGTCTAAAAAAAGAAAGTTGTTAATGCTAATATTTTGAAATTCTCCTCACATCACTTGTTACTCTTTTAGTTACTGAAATTACAGTTTGAAAATCCCCACATTTTCAGAATGAGTTTCTTCTAGATGTTATTGATGAAGTTTGAAACAAATGTTTTCAAAGCCATCTGTACAATACTGCACCTTTTGGCTCCTTTTATGGACTATCAAGGCCAGGGGTAAAAAGGAAGTTTGGAATATGGTAAAAAGCCATAGTTCACAATCTCACTTTGCCTTCTTCTGCACAAATTTTCAGTTCATTTTATTCGTCCGTCTGGGCATCTCCAGTGCCTGATGCAGGTTTAGTGGTAAAACACAAGAAAGAATGTTGTACGCCCTAGCATGTGTACAGTATCTGGAAAAGGAAAGGTTTGGTAACTTGTTTCAAAAACTTAGTTGATAATACCAAAATGGGCTGCTGTGAGCAAATGGCAGGTTTAGTAGTAGTAGTTCATGTGGAGTGTTTGGCACTAGGAGACAGCAGATAATGGAGATAGCAGTGAAGGCTACAGTTTGAATAAGTCCTGATTTAATTGGCTAGGTAAAAGCAGTGTTCGTAGCTGCAAGACTACCTAGATGTACAGTATCCTTAGTTCTAGTGCAATGTAGCCTTATCAGTATAAAAACATATTTTCTGAAAGGTATGTTGGTAACCCAGTCTCAAAAAGACTTAGGAGTGTTAGTGGAAAGATTTTTTTTTTTTTTCAGTAATATCAATGCATTTGTACAGTAACAGAACTGAAATATTTGGCAATTCACTTGTAAGTATAAAAATATGCTTCATGTGTGTAAGTATGGAACATAGTACACCAATACAACATTTCCTTAATATAAGTAGCAACATTCTGTGACAAATTTCCTAAGAATATATTTTGTACATCTGTGAGGATATTTATGAGATATAGTTATACCACAAAAATATTTGAAGGTAGTGAACAGATTTGTTTATACACATAGTCTTTTACTTACCAGGATAGCTGATCACAAATGTGGAATTACTTACATTGTGCCATAAACATGTGTTCTTATGCATACAGAACTATACTTAACAATAAAGAGCAAATATCAGTGCTAAAACTCAGTCTACAGCATACATGGGCACTGTGTGTTAAAACTCAGTGAGTAAATGCTGCAGTGCAATTTGCCAGGTGTGTTTTGAGGGAGATCCTCAAACATTGTCTTTATCTTGTGAGGCCAAGTCATGTCTCTGATGTAAAGCTTAAGGTGAGGCAGATTTTCAGGTGCTTAGTGTTCATTTGTGCCTGAGAACTGCATACTCAATACCTGGTTTGTGCTTGTCAGTGTTGTGATTTATGAACACAAATCAGTTAATATGCTACAAATTATGTATGCACTTAAACTGAGTGACATTTGAAAACTTGCATGCTATTTGCATGATATCTGATCTTAATGCATCAGGTCCTGCCACCCAGAAACAAGCAAGGTAGGTCATGGAATTATATGATTTTCAGTAACATTCCCCTTCGAGTATGGGATGATTGCAAAGAAGAAAGCTGGCACCATTTTGTGCTTTCTGTCACATGTCATTAGTTGATGGCAAATTACTCTTGTACAGCCACACACTTCTAAGCAACCTTATTTCACCTTCATGCAACTTAACAGCACAAAGAAAGTTGTTTATTATTGTTTAGAGCAGACACAAAAGCAACAACAAAAACTAAGATAAAGTCATGAAGTCAGTATAACAGTAATTCTTATAGCTGTGCATCTCACTGTTTTCTGGATAACTTTGCAAATAATAAATTCTTCAGCCTCAAGGTGACATGTCAGTAATTTCCAATTTGATTAGCTTTATAAGAAGGATGTTGGTATATTTCTGTATGAATCTTTGATAGCTCAGCATACAACCTTAACACTTAGACTGCCCCTTTGTGACAGTGTGGCACACTGAAGTAATGTTAGCTACTTAAATCTATAAAATCACAGGGATTCTGGTTGGGGTATGGCTCAGCAAGCTTGACTTTGGCCTGTTCCTCCTAAAAGAATCTGAGACATGTAATAACTGTTCAAGAATTTTGGTGGGTTTATTCTTTGATATCGTAAAAGAAAACAGATGGATCTAAAGAGGAATGTCTACATCATACAATAAACATGACCCATAACTTCAGGCTTCCAGGTGATGGAGTCAAGTGATCCATAGGACGTTTGGTCCCTAGAATTGTGAACCATGTCATGTATAAGGCAAAGAGCACTGGTTTTAAGCACTGCTACTTGATGTGCTGTATTTTTTTGTTGATGGGGCTTTGTGAAAGTGCCAGGTTTTCATCATTTCATAGTTAAAGCTTGTTACAAATCATAACTCAAACATTCCTCCTAGCAAAAGTGCCACAGCAGAAATTTATGTTGCTGCTTGCACAATGATCTGTCTTTGTTTTCTTTGAAAAGGCTTTAAGGGGGCCTGTATGGATTGCAAAGCTGGCAATTTTATGAAATTGAAGACTTTTTTTTCCCCAGGTATTTATCTTTAAAAAGTGAAAAGCTAAATTCTTTTAGCCTTGTTTTTGTTCTGGCTTCAGATTCTTCACAGTCTTATTCCCATTCTTTATCCACATTAAGTAAAGATAGTCTTAAATTAGCATATGTGTCATGAGCCCTTTAATGAAAACTCACCTACCTGCCTACTCCCTGAGAAGACTGCTGATTAGTCTTCTACACTTAATGACATCACTTCAGTTTTGGAGGTAGATATTTGGAAGAGGAAGAACTTGAAAAACCCAAAAACATGTAAAAAGCCCAGTAACTATTGTTCAGCAGACTAATTCATGTCTTATACACATTCCACATTCTATAATGGGTTAGCTGCTGAGTTTCTCACTTTAGAGAGTTAAACAGATGGGATATTGCTATTTTAAGAAAGAAATGTTTGTGCTAGTGCCCAGTTTGCATTCAAGATAAAGGGAATAGAAGAGTTCTTGTCCTGAAAAACTAACTAGTGATTGGAAAGTGTTGACCAAATAATTGAGAGAATGATGCGTACCAGAGCACTGACTGGTAGGGCATCTGCACATAGGCCCTGTTAGAAGAGACAGAATTTTCCTACCCTGTTGTGTCAGGAAATTTAAAATGTACTGGTAAGTGCATTGGTTAAGAGTCTGCTGGAATAAATCAAGGTGTTACAACATTATGCCTTTTCAGAACCACTAAGAGCTGGGATTTTTGCATTAGCAGTTTGTGTACTGCACAGAGCCAAAGTCGAGCATCCTGTGGTGCTAAGCAAAAAATACTGCTGAGAGTATGTATAACAACATCTGTCATTGCCAAGCCCAGGATGGTTGTTGTGATATGGCATTTGTAAACAGAGCAACAAACAATAGTTGGTAAAAGATACTGGGCCATAAAACATGGATAAGAATGTGCGACATGTGTAGTGTTATTGAAATGCTAACATGTTGCATGAGCAGTGTAATTGCTGTAAATATACTACTGAACGTGAATGTTTATAAGGTGATTTCCGCTTTGGGCATATTAATGCTTTCGTAATTCGCCTGGCTTGTTACATATTTCATATGAGTATTAGGTATCTGCTTTTGCAACGAAGCCTTCTATGACTTAACTGGACTCAGCTGATTTGCTGTATTTGAAATTGATCAATTAGATTGGTTGGGGGGAGTAATTGATTCTGCTTGCTGCAGAGCAGCCTGTGCCTCAGTCATCATTCCTTTTTATCTTATTCAAAGAAAACTGTCATATTAGCACAGAAATGTATGTAGTTAGCAGCTGATACAAGAAAAAGAAACCATGCATGGCTGTCATTCCAAAATAACTCATATATGTCATAGAGTCATATATCATATAAAGTTAAAATTTGGATGCTGTGTTCTTTCCTATAAGATACATTTTAAAACTGTCATTGGTGATACTGAATCTGCCATTTATGATCGTTTGCATGATTCTTCATACAGTTTTATCATTTATTTATTTTCTTTATCACTATTCTAAAGCCACAGAAGCAAACTGCAGGGATGAGTCTACAAATGCATGTGATTACAGAATAGTATTGCGTTTAGTGACCAGCCATTCTTAGCTCCAACAATGTATGAAGCATTTAAACTTTTAAATGAGTTATGTAACAGTGAAAGACCAGCTGAAGCTCATCTAGAGCATGAGCAAGATACATTTTGTGCTTCATACTTTTGTAGTTCTACCTGTGTTGTGTCCTTCAAAACCAATTTGTCCCCTGCAGTGAGTGAGCTCTGCATATCCTTTCTTGTACCACTAGATTTGCAGAACCACAGGGCTTGTGCATCCCCAGACCAAGATATCAGTGATATCCCTTGGAATTGCCACATTCAGCCCATCACCAGTGTTACTCAGCTCCTCTGCTAGTTTAGATGCTCATGCATCTGAGGTTTTTGGTGGACCATGGATCACCCTAAGAAAAAGTTGTGGGTAGGCTTGCAAAGTAATTATTTTGTCTTAAGCAAGGTTTATTTTGAGCAGGTAGGAAAGCAGAATAACAGACTGCTATGAAACCAAAGTCACCTCACTTATATGTTCACAGAACGGGATCCTGTTGGATCACACAGTGTCATTAAAGGACTGATGATGTCTTCAGATTGCTCTCAGTTATCATCTCAGGAAAGAATGAAATAATAGAAACGTAAAGCTTTCAGTTGCCTTGTTGTGTGGATTTCAGTTTCCTTCTTGTGTACTATTTTTTCATAACAAACCCTTATTTCTGTATTACCTCTTATATGTGATCACAACTACATAATGTAACTACACACTCAGGTTAAAATAGCAGTTGCCGTGAGGTAGATTTATAAGAATGACCATTAGGGGAAGCTTTGCTCTTCTTTGGCTACTGGGAATTTAGATGACCTGGAAACTTTGAATGTATAAAAGCCATGTCTTCCCACCAGCAGAGATTAGAGAGTCAGCTCAGCTGTGAGCAGCTTGCGGTGAGATCGTGTCTATAGATGCTCAAAAAATCCTCCTTGGAGCTTGGGGCTCTGTAAAGTTTTTTTTTTCGTTAATGAGATTAATTCCTTATTGATACTTTTTTAAACAGCCATTAGTCTTTACTTTAAATACCTGGGGGTTTTTATCCAAACACTTACAATTTCTTTCACTGCCCATGTAATAGCCAATATACATTTCAAAGCAGTGTATTACAGGAGTTTGCCATATTCAAACTGTGTTATATTTTCCTTCATTTACTCATTGTACTACATTGAAATGAAGTTATTTCACATTTTGTTGCAAAAGCCTCCTCTGTTTGGACCAGTTCTCTCTACTCCCAGGCAATAGCTGCAGGTCAACAGAGGTGTCTGGTAGAGAAATACACAAGTGATGCTCAAGGGAAGCATAACACTCTCTGCAAGGTCGATACAAGCTGTACCAGGGCAGCACCAGTAAGCACCATCCCCTCTCAGTTTTGCCTGAACCATTCTGACATTGACTAAACTGAATGTCCTTAACTTGGCCCTTCAGCATGCATGCTTCAAATAGTCTCCTAATGCAGTTTTCTGTGTGTAATTTGTTTTCTTCAACCACAATAAGACTAAGAAAGGTAATTTTATCATGTGATGTTCTGTGGCTGCAGGTCAGTTGCAGAGGTGGAGACTTCAGAAATGGAGTTGGAGCTCAGACACACAGGATGGTGAAGCGAGATAAAGGTGCTGAGAGTATCAGTGCAGTAGATTATTACATTCTCTGAGACCCACAGCCAAGGGAGAATGAAGCATTGGCAGTTTTGTCTTTGCCTAGAGAGACTGAGTCTCCCATAAGGCAGATCTTACCTAGTTTTGAGAGTCACGATAGTCATGTGCCACTGTGCCTCTCCTCCCCTCCATGTCTGCTCGCCTGTCCCTGCTGTGTCCAGACTGTCTGGTGTCCCTCGACTCTGCCTCCTAACCTCTCTTTGCAGCCAGTTCCCTGCTTTTCAAGGTCTTTCCTTCTCCTGCAGAGGTGTTGTTCACCTTCCTTGGTATTCCTATGCCACTTGTCTTTGATCTTTTTACACAGCCTCATGTCTTGATTCACTCACCCTGCTCCCCAGGGACTAGTTCTCCTCTCTATTTATATTAGGCTACTTTTTTCCCCCTTCTCCTCTTGTTCTGCCTGCCTTTGGAGCCCAGGACAGAGTGCTGTCTGCACTTAGTTCCTGTGCCTGATGCTATATTAGACTGCAACATCTGGGAGCAGCAGTGGCAAAAAAAAGTTCGGCTTAGCCCTGTCAACTGTGAGCAGACAGCATCTTCAGAGGAATCTTTGGCCACTTAGACTTGCAGATTCTGGGGACTCTATGCTGAGCATATGCAAATGAGTTTTTACAAAGGCTTGTGACTAGGGAAAAAGCTGGCTGTTTTTTCATGGGAATTGCAAAAGGACATCAAGGACCTTACCTTCCAAACTTCAAACTGTAAAGAGTAGAGACAGAGGAGCTACTCAGCAAAATTCTTGTAAGACCTTTTTTTGATTTTTTTGTTTGTTTAGTTTTTATTCCTCCCATCAGGGCCAAAGTATGTTTTCCCTTAGTCTTATTTCCTGAAGTGACTAAATCCTCTCACTTGAAACCTAAAAAAATAATAATAATCAGCCTAAGGCAGAGACAAGGCCTGTGAATTTTCATCCCAAATACTTAGCTTGGCAAAATTTACAAATAACTGAAAACAAGTTCTTATAAAGGGAACTATTGAGATCCCAAACTACAGAGGACTTGCTTGTGTTATACACAAAATTCAGATAAGAATTCCTCTGTGATCCATTTGGGATACAAAACTCAATTAAAAAGAAACCACTTTTCATATTTCAGAAATCCACCTTAAGTAATGGATGTCATAAGGAAACATTTAATTTCAGCACTTGTCAGGCCATACCAAAGCTGTTGCAGCTAGTTGATTTGTTAAGTATGTGACAGATTTATTTTATCAGTTTTCTTGTGGGATTTTGTGGGGTTTTTACTTCATCTCTTTTGTTGTGAAACATAATTTAAGTACTTACATGTACTTTAGAAGTACAGCCCAGTCAGCATTGTACAAGTTGAGCAGTAGTGTTCCTTCAATGCACACCGTTAGTATCTTCTGGGCAGAAAATATGAAAATGATAGATGAGGTTATTCTTAATTTAGACCAGTAGCAAATTTGTCTCCTACCAGCATCCTTGGTTCTAGGCTTACAGGGCAAATCCTGATGCTTCCATCTATTGCCATGGTAGTAGATGAGATGTGGCATTTCTTCAAGTGGATTTACGTGCCCCATTTCTCTTCCTGTGAAAGAGCAGGAGCACCTTGTCAGTGTGCAGCATGGGGCAGAGTGTCCTTCACGCCAAGGCTCTGTGAAGGTTTCTGCAGCTGCAGAAGGCATGACCTTGGTGAGCAGGCGTCACTGCTCCTCTTGCAGCTGCAGAGGAGTTGCTGTTGCAGTCCAGTTTTGCTAAAGACATTTTGGCATGGAAGCTGGTTTGCCTTGGGGTGTGAGTTCTTTGCAATAAAAAGCAGTAAATCTTCTTGACCACACCTGTTGCGCCCAGACCAGAGATGTGCAGACCTCAGCATGGCACAAAGTTTCCTGAGCTGCCTGGCTGCTGCTTTCCCCAGCTTCACAAAGGAGAACAAACACTACATGTACAGTGTCATGTCCCCTCAGCAGTCCTTCCTCAGAGGGAGTCTTGTAAGCTTTCAGTGTGTGTCTGAATGCAGATCTGGAAAAGCAATTCTGAAACCCATGAGAATGTAGAATATTTGCACTGTAAAACTTCATTTTGTTTCTGTGGAAAGTAACAATCATGGCTGCAGAAACACTGATGTGAAATGTTTGACATTCTGGAACTGTAAAACATGATAAAACAAATGGTAATGACGTTGACTTCTAGGTCTTTGCTTTTTAGTCACTCATACACTCTTCACTTTTCACAAGAGAGTGAAAAAAAAATGTTTTCTTAATTTAATATTGTGGTTGTAATGTTTCCTTTATCCTCAGACTAACAGGAAATGTTCCAGCCACAGCACAAGTTTTCCTCAAGTGCTCACATATGAGCTGCTCTCTAACTTCCCTCTACAGGAGATAGTTTTCATATTATCTCATTGCAGGATTTTATGAGCAGTGACTGTCAAACTTTAGGTATTTGCGCATATTGATATTGGTCTTATTTAGACCAATTTCAGCTCCTGCCTCAATCTTTGTTTTTATGATGAAGTCTTTTCCCTAATGTGTCAACAGTTTGCTTTAAAATTGCTTGAAAAAATTCAACCTATAGTGGTTTAGACAAATTAAACCAAAATGGAGCAATAAGTATTAAGTATTAAGAGATATGAATGGGCCATGAACAAAAGAACTCCCCAAATGTATTTAAATTATTTCCTCCTGCTTTTTTTAATGTAATATTTTTAGGTCAGCTGTGGCAATAACTAATACTTTTAATGCAAGATGACATAACTCCAGTTGAGTGATTCTTCAGAAAGAAACTACCTTGACAACTTCTTTTTATTTTGTTTTAATTTTATGAAAAATCAAAACTGATGTTCTTGACGTAAGAAAAAGAAAATACTTTGAACCACCAAATTTTGAAACTCATTTAAATATTTCATCTCTCTTGCACTTCCAGATATACTTTCCTGGCAGTTTCTGTTTCTATTCTAAGTTCCCAAGGTTTAACCATTTTTCTGGATAGAAGAAACTGTCATTTTCTTTAGAACTACTAAATATGTGGCAAAAAATCTCTACCATGACACAAGGGATTTTTCTTGATTTTTCCACAGTCTGTCTCAGCAGCACTGGTTCTGCTGGAAGACTCCACATGGAAAGATCAGTTATTAGATCAGAATTGTATTTTGAAGTGAAAATTACATTTGTGAATACAAGGCTGATGCATTGTTTTCTGTCTTTGGATGTTTGGGGGTTTATTTTTCCTCTGGCTGGTGAGGAAATCATAAATTGTTTCTTCATCATTGAAGTGACTGTCTGCTTGAAGTATGCTTGTCTGTGAAGTCTGCTTGAAGATACAGCTTTGGAGCTTGATGTTACCTATTGTATTATTTTTTTAAAGGGTAACAGTGAATTCCCTGTTTTGAAATAAATATGGTCTCCCAAATGAAGCTTATTTAGTTACTGTAGCATTTAAATGGAATGGTTAGAAACCTTACCACTCAGTAATAGGATGTTTAAAACTGGATTATCAGAAAAACTCTGATTTTTGAGTTGTTTTGTGTCCTGGTGTGTTTTCCCTATGGCTATAAAGCAGAACATGATTTGTGGTTTCTGCAGGAGAAACCCCTCTCTGTTCTCATCCCACTGCCTGCAGGGTATCACTGAGCTTTTTCCAGCCAGATCTCAGCAATGGAGCCCTACCAGTCACACAAGCAAACCCATAGTAAATATCCTCAGCTCTAAAGGATTTATTTGGTTGGGGTGGGTTTTTTTCCTCAATATGAGCTTAATATTTCCCTTCACGTTCATCCCAGACTTTTGAGTTCTCCCTTCTACTGCTGGCAGACCCACCTCCCACACTGATGTTCATGTCTGACTCCCGTAGACAGGGATGTCAGGAGAGCTGTTGGCAGAGGTCAGCGCATGCCAGCACACAACATGCCTTCTCATCTTATCTGCTGCACGCCTGCCTTCGGCTTCGCTCTGCCTGCGCCTCACTTCACTGCCTCCCCCACCTGATGCCTGTCTTGAACTCTTTGCTGCGTGACTGGCTTGCTGCCCTTGCATCCTGAGCATCACCCATGACTGATTTTGGGTGGTGCTGTTCAGAAGAGGTAGGAAGCAAGGCACATGCACTGTGCATTTCCAGGCAGAGCTGCTGTCTGCTGTAATAAGGAGGAGGGTTAAGCGGGGAGTGAAATGCAGCTTTATAATCATTAATCTCAAGCAGTCCCTCTAGTGACATCTCTGAGGTTAAGTCACAGGAAGCGTGATATTATTAAGCTTAGTTAAATTTAGTGTCACACCTGCAGAGCCTTTTTTGAATTAGTGTTTAGTCTTAAATTGCCAGTTTCCATGATATAGGGGCTTCATAGTATCCTGCATTAAGCCTTGATGTGTTATGAATTAGAGTGCAGAAGCCTAAAATCCAAATGACGTACAAAAATCCCTCAAGTTTCTGAGTAGTTCTGAGGCAAATATGCAATTCATTTAGTTTGCAACACTAAGCAGAGATGGTATCCCTACAAAAAATTACTTCCTTCTTTATTTGCTCTCACAGTGTATGTGTGGAAATGGGGCCACTGGAGATCTCTATTGCAAAGCCATGTTTATGAGCTGTGGTTTTTGCCCAGTGTAGCTGATCCTTGCCACACACTTCACCTCATCAGTCTGTAGTAGGTGCAGACCCATACTGATTACCATGACTTGTGGGAGAGAAAAATTTTTGCACTTCAAATTTGGTATAAATTATAAATAGCATCTCCAAAGGCTGTGAGTCATACAAGTGTCGCTCTTCTGAGACAGCCATATGTAAAGCTGTTGTTGTAGAGGTTATTAATTTTATGATTGCAGCACAGGTGTACTTGACCCACAACAATGATCATTGTCCATAAAATCCCACCATCTGGGTTCAGTCACCTGCCTCCTTCAAGAATGCTCGTTAATGACACCCAGCAAAGGTTACGCTAATAAAATAAAGTTAACCCTCACTATATTGGTGTAAATTCACTGGTAAAACAGCACCATCTTCTCACCATTTTTCTCACTAGTACAGGAATGCAGACACCTGGAAGTGGGTCATGTAAGTCCTAGATGCACAGGATGGGGGGAAGTAATATGTGTACATATATAGACGGCAGTTGGTGTAATGCAAACGAGAAAAATTTTTGTGGTATGGTATGGTACTTACTGCAAGTGCACAAGGGTTATTCACACCTCAAATCTGCAAATTTTTATTTATTTTTTCCAGAAATTTATTTATACTTACTTGGCATAACTAAAATATTATCGAACTTAAAGGAAATTGTTATTTACTCCGCAAACATTATTTTTTAACTCCATTTGTTACTTGTTTGTATTCTGGTGGCCCACCTTCATCTATCATGACATTTTACAAACTCAGATATGTTTCCTTTCCATTAAATCATTATGATTATGATTTAATAATGCCCTGAAGAAAATGCCCTGAATTTCCCATGAAACTATTGTTCTCACCTAGGAGATGAATATCTCATTTCTCTGATCCTGCAGAGTAGGGCAGCTGCATTTTCACAGATTTGTCCTCTTTTTCTGCCCTCACCACTACATCTGGGTAGTAAGGTCATCTTATTTAGTGTTCAGCTTTTTTAAGTAATTGCCAAATACTTGTCTGACTTGCCAGTCAGACCTCGGACTTTCTTTTGCTGTTAAGACACAGGAAAACATGGAGAAGAAAGATGTGTTTGATGCCAGCAGCTGGAAGACAAAGGGGTTTGTGAGGAGAAATTGGATGGGTGCTCTAGCAATGAGGTAGAGGAGGTCTTCCTGAAATGGCTGAAGCAAAATCAGAAAAAGGCAGTAATTTGTGGGCCATGAGAACAGGACAGCTGGTATCAGTATGTGGATGAGATGGAACAAGGTCAATGCCAAGCAATGTGCATGAGTTCAAGGAGAGCTGCCAGGTGAGCAAGTTATAGAAGAAGAATTCAGAATTGGATTTCCTGGAGAAACAGGTGTCCCAGGTGGATGAAAAACAGACAAAGAGTAGGAAGAGATTGATTTGAAATAAGGCCTTAGGAAGGAGATTAGAGGGCATTCCTGCCCCTGTGGCTTGGACACCTACTTAGTATTATGGGGCAGGGGGAGAGGGGGACATGGAAACACTATATCTGCCTGAGACCCTTGGGAGTATTTTTCCTGCCAAGCCTGATGTGTTTCTGGGCATGTACAGAAGTGATATTATTATGAGATGCAAACTTTAAGATCTGAAGTTGAGGTGTTTGTGGAGTTCAGACACCTCAGGATATGGTGAGTGACTGAATTGGGATTTTCAGGATCACTTGGATTTAGGCTCTTCAATTTCACCTCTCTTGATATAAGGAGGTGAATCCTTTGCAGCAGGTGGTGGTACCTAAGGTGCTGTCCAGCAAAAGCAGGAAAGCAGGTCAACAGCCCCATCTTAGCTCACCATTTGCTAACCCCATTTCCACCATCCTTCAGGAGCAGCCAGCAGAAGGGGAGGATCAGGTGCAGATGAAGTTAGGTTCCCCACAGGACCAAAGCTGGCACTGTAGAGGTAGCACTTGGATTATTGAGATTTTTTCATCTTACCTGTTACAGGATTAGCTTCTGAAGACAAATCAAGGGGAAGTGCCTTTTCTGTGAGTGCTCCAGGATGAGGGAGAATGGAGTTTAATTGTGTTGAGTCAGGTTAGGTTAGGGTTAGGTTAGGTTAGGTTAGGATAGGTTTGGGTTAGGTTAGGTTAGGTTAGGTTAGGTTAGATTAGGTTAGGTTAGGTTAGGTTAGGTTAGGATGGGTTAGGATGGGTTGGGTTGAGCTAGTTGAGTTGGGTTGGAGCCAGCCAGAGGCAGTAGTCCCAAGATGAGGCAGATGGGCTAGTTAATACCATTGTACCTATGAAAGCACTCTGGACTTGGGTTGACTGTAGTCTTTTGTCTATACAGATACAGCAGGGCACTATAATCCAAGTGAAAAAATCAGGAGGAAAAAATGCTTTTGAACTGTTTCTTATGTAGAAGATTATGAACACTTTCCACTGTGAGAAGGGAGAGTTGGTGTATTCATTAAAGGCTTGCAAGGTATGAATTCACATTCTCACTAAAACCATAAAAACACACTGGGTGTTAATGTGTTTCATGCCCCATGCATGTTCTCATTGCAGCTTGTTCCTTAGACACAGGCTCATTCCTGTCCCTCAAAAGACCTTATTTACTTACACAGCTGCCTCTGTCAGTATCCACACCATCTTAAAGTTCTGCTTCTGGTGTGAAAGAACAGAAAATTATATTCTGCTGCTTTATTTTAAAATTGCTTTAGTGCAATTTGTTCTTGTGTTCAAAACTTCACAAATTGGCAAGTAGTATGTGCTTATCCTGCTAGTGATTAAGATTAGTGATTATTTTACATGTTTAGTGGATGGGGTGTCTCAACTCTAATGTTAACATGTTTTAAAGGTCTGCTGCCTTTCCTAGCTGCTCTGTGGTGCCAGCATTGCCATTTCCATGGTGTTGCCTTGGCTGCGGTGTTTTTGGAAAGTGCAAAACTGTGTTGGTTTGTGCGTATGCTGCTGGTACATCCAGATGTTTGATGGCATAATTACTATTTAGAAACAAATAATCATAAAATATCACTACAAAGAGGAGCTATTTTCTAAGCAGCTGGTTGTTTCCCTTGTCCTGTATTGCTGATGAATTTCTTGCATTAGTAGGGTTCTCACAAGATAGCAAGTGTGTATCCTTCAGGTCTCTGCCCCATGGGCAGTAAAAAGCTGTGGGATTTTGGAATAAATTCAGATTTAAAAATCAGCCCTTGGGTATTTAAGATTAAAGTAACTTGCAGGAATTGCTGCAGAATGTTTTAAGTGAGTTTAAATATGTTTTATAAAACCTGTATGCTTGTTAACATCGGCAGCATTGCTGCACGAACAGAGCTCCTGCTGTGCGCTCAGCAGAGCTCAGGTCCATTCCTCATCTGGGCTGAGCCACTTGGTTTTAAAAAGTACACTAATGATGACTTCTCCCTTACAAAATTCTGTTAGACATGTCTTTGCAAAGCAGTGAGGAGAAGGGGGTATAACTCATGGCTTGCATCATGCTGCAGCATGTTAAGATCTGTCAGGTATGTTAGTATTCAGGTTTATAACCTGTGGAAGCTGTGAGGCTTGAACAGTTGGTTTTCAGTGGTTTCACACAAGAAGTCTTGTGTTTGTAAGTTCTCTCATGAAGTGTTGAGTTCTGAACAGGTCAAAACTTCCTTTATTTAAAAATCAATTTTCCTTTCTCCTAATTGAGAAAATAATTGTTTTCAAATGCTGTCTACTTTATTTGTTCTCTTGCTTGCAATTTTATATAGATTTTTTTCCTAATTCATGATAGAAAAAATTCATGGGCATTTAAAAAACTATCTCACCAATGTGTATTATTCAAATGCTTCAGAGCTACTGTGAAGTGCCTTGCTAATACAATCAGTTTTAGATGTTGCTTAGATAAAGCCAGTGAAGTCACAGAAGAGACAGGCCTGGATAGAAAGAAACTCAGGAAGTTACTTAATTTGTCCATATTGCCCAGGGTAAGGTCAGCTATACCCATAATATCCCTAAAACATGGTCATCTAACCTATTCTTAATTTCCATTGGTGGGATCCTGCACCTTCCATTGGTATGTTCTTAGCCCAAAAATATCTTTGTAAGATGTAACCTGAGTATCCCACTTTGCATTTATCAGGTAAGGAATTTTTATACTTGTCTTTACATGTGGTTAGGGTGAAGTTACAGATATTAATAGATAGATGGAGGGATAGATAGGTAATAGACAGACAGTGTTGGTGATGCACATACTATGTAGATGGAGATAGATGTATGAAGATTATATAGAGATTAGGATAAAGATAACAGTAGAGAGGTGAACACATATGTCAATATAAATATAACTTCAAACCCTACCTACTTCTCTCTGCATGGCGCACCATTTTAACATGAGTTTTAAAATCTATGGTTGCATAATATTGCATACATCTTTACTGGATCTCTTCTTCAAGGAAATGGCTTGCTTTCCTGCAAAAATTTGTTGTGTTGGAAATTGCTGCCTCTAAGAATGTTGTTCAGACACCATCTTTACCTTTTTTAATATATACTTAAAAGAAAATTTATTGACTCTGGTGAACCAGAAAATAACCTAACTTTTGGTAACCTGTGGGAGAGAATGACCTCACAAGTTTCACTTATTTGGCCAATTCACATGCAGAGGAACAAACAAAGTTGTGGGACTGCCCTTAATATTAGATGAAGAGTAGTGGAAAATAATGATGGTCGTGTTAGGCTCCTATCTCTTTCCTACTTTGCAGACCTTGCTTGCAATGAGCTTTTGTGTGAATCTTTGCATCTTGTTGCTCAGAGGACAAGAGGAATTTACTAATTTTTTTTTTTTTTTAACTTATTTTAATCGCTTCTTGTGAGAAGTTGGTGTGTTGTAAACAAGGAGTGGAAGAAAAGCGAATTGCAAATATGGGAGTTCAGAGGTGAACTTCTTTCTTGGTTGGATGCTTGTTGCTCTGTTTTCATCATCCCACTAAAGATTATTATAGATAATACATGTCCAACAAAAATAAGAACTGCTTTGTGTCACAGTAACTAAGTAAAAACAAAGTAAATAAGTAAAAAATGGCTTTAGTATGTGTAGTCTAGTTTCCAGCATTGACATGATTTTTCTTGTATTGAGTCTTAACCAGTTTATTGTATGTCTAAGCCCACTTAGCAAGCTGTATTTCATGTCTTCAAATTGTTCTGTTTCTTCCCTCTTGGCTTCTCCAAAGAATTAATTTCCCTACACAGTCACTTTCAGATTATTATGTCCATGACTACACAAACAATTACTTCTTAGCCAAACTAAACACATCAGAGTTTGGGGATTGGTTTGGGGTTGGGGTTTTTTTTATGTCCCCAGAAATTACTGCTTTAATTTCATTAATTGGTGTTTCACTTATATCTTAATTTTGCCTAAGTTTTTAACCTTTTTTTACCATTGTGACATCTAGAAGTGCTTATGCAAAAACTCCTAATGTCATTGAATCTCAGTGTTCTTGAACTTACGGACTCATTCACAATTTTTCATGAAGCTCTAATTTTCGTAGTCAGAACTATTGAGTGATTTTAAGCAAGACGTATTTTTTTTAATCTACTTTTCCCTTAGCTTTACTGGGGATGCTGAGGGCTTCTTCTTCTATTTTGGAGTTTGAGACCTGTGTGTTTACATCAGTAGACCAAAGTAGTCAAAACGACACAATAGTTTCTCCCCACGCAGATCAACAGGATAAAGGAATTTTAAGTAGAGAAACCTTATGAATTAAAAGTAGTTATGTCATACTTGATAGTATCTGAGGCACTGGAGAATGAAAAAAAATGGAAATTCCTGTTCAGAAATAGCATTGTGATATGGAAGTAAATTGTTAGCATACAGAAAGCATACAGGACAGCCAGGTAGCGCCTAAGTGCATATTTGGACAGTATTGTTATATTGCTGCAGAGTTACAGAAGTGCAGAACTGAATACCTAGGAATTAAAGAAGTTCTTCAATGTGTGTGTGGATAATGTGATCAAGAAAGAAATTTCCATTGATTTATAACTTTTAGGAGAAAAAATCCTTTCTGAGAGGTCTGTCACACTTGTCTGCGCAGTCAGATGGAATTGGCTTATCTTTACATGTAAAGGACAAATGAATTGTGTTGCTTTTCATGTTTAATAATGCTTAAAGTGTTTCTTTTCCTGAAAAAGCCCACAAAAGTCTATATTTCAACCTCTGAGCCATTTGAATCAAGTTCTGATAAGACTGAGTGGCTTTTAGATACATAGCTTGAATCATAAATGTAAAAGCAACCTCTGCCACTGTCTACAGACAAGATGGCTAAGCTACTCACATTGGCATTTTGCAGTATGACAGGGTCTCAGTGTAGATCATGATCACAAGGAGCAAACTCTCTGCTGAGCAAGACCTTGTTGAAAGACAGCAGAATTCTCCATCCCAATGGGGACTAAACCCCAAGGCGTGGAACACCCTTAATTCATTTTGAAGCCCGCAATATTTAGCAATGAGCTGTCACTTAGAGAAGCAGACCTGAGGTCAGCCCTGTGGCTAGTATCTGTGGAAAAGCTTTTCAACCTCGAAACTTTTCTCTGCAGAAATATTTCAGCACTAAGGCATGTATGAAGATCTCTCACAGCTCCTGTGCAGCAGGAAACCTTTGTTCCACACATCTTGTAAACGCGGTGGGGGGCCACCATTGTGCTGTGCATCTTCTGAGCACCGCGGGAGGAGGCTTTTGTCTGACACAGTGGGCAGACACTGTAGGAGGGCACCTTTGTCCTGCACAGCAGTAATCGCTCTGCAACAGAGAATTATGGTGATTGCAGAGCTCTTCTCTCTCCAGACACTCTGCTTTCAGATGGGGGAATTTGTCAGCCCTGCTAGGTGAAGAGCTGCTTTTCCTGAGTGGAAGTGGAAAGGGAAGACAGTGAAAGTGCCTTTGCATGTGTGCATGCAAATGGCCCTCAGCATCATTCACATGGTCATATTGCATGACTACCCTTGTAGGCACCATTTCCACTTTCAATCTTTGCTTTTCCTCTTCCCTATTTTTCCTACCCATTTAGGCTGCTCTTTTAATTATTATTTCTTTGTTTCTTCTTATGTTTGCACTATCTCCTGTTCAATATGCTATTACTATGTTCAGTATCTATATTCTCAGTATTCTTTCAGATGACTAATAACCACATTTAAAAGACTTGAGCCCAAGTACCAATCCTTCTGGGACTTCATAGGTATATTTTCAACCCTATATTATTACTTACTATTTGTCTTCTCAAATGCTTTAACCACTTCTCCAAAACTGTGCCAGTTCCCATTTTCTAGAGTCTGTTTTCTGAGATAATGTACAATGGGAGAGGCATAACTTGACGTCTGTGAGATGGGATGGGATGGGATGGAATGGGATGGGATGGGATGGGATGAGATGAGATGAGATCAGATCAGATCAGATCAGATGAGGTGAGGTGAGGTGAGGTGAGGTGAGATACGAGACAAGATGCTGAGTCTGGACCCCGTAGACATGTGATGTGTACTGCAGCTGCTGGTGGATATGGTGCTGGCAGCTAGAGCCAGTGCAGGCATGGCAGCACACATTTGGGAGCTGCATTACTGTAGATGTCAAGTGTTTGGGGGCCCCTTGACTTGCATAAAGCAACTGATTTGCAAGTGAGAGGTAGGAGTGATCATATCTCACTAGGGCAGTTAGGGTCATAATCCATTTTAAGTGATTACACTGGTTCTCACTGCCTCAAGGTTGCCACACTGACCTGTGTCGAAAACACAGCAATGGATAAGTTTCTCACCTGCTAATTTTCATTATTCAATAAAGTTTGGGTTTTATCTGTTCCTGTCAAATTTAAGCCTGTTGTGTCTGCTGTTATCCTAGAGGTGCTTGTGATTTTTTTATAATGTTGATCTCTTTCTTTACTAGTATTCAGACATAAATTTTATGTGTGGTAGTTAGTTTCAATTAATCCTCCTTTTCTCAAATTAGAAATTTCTTTTATTCTCATTCCCACCCAGTCCTCTGGTGCTTACCTGATTGTACATGAAATAATTCTCAGAAATAATTGCCAGTAGTCCAGCAAGTTCATTAACTGATTCCCTGAAGACCCACATATGCATGTCATCCAGACCTGATGATTTGGATATTAAATTTTTTAAAGTATTCCCTTATTTTTTGTATCAACAACTGTATTGTCAAATCTTCATTATTTCTAATTGTATATCTCTTTGCGGTGCTTAGTAAATTGATTCTGGAACTTGTTCACTCTTTTACTGTCATTACTCATTTCACCTCACATATTATTGGTTCCACTATCTCTTTGGAGCTCCTTTCCAATGATGTTATGCACATGTTAAAATATATATTCATTTCTCTCTACAACTCTCCATGCTGGCAAGTGGGAGGCTGGTTTGCTTTTTGACATTTCTGTCATTTATCTCAATGGAGCTGGGACTAGGAGGGATTTATACTTTTTTTTCTGCAATTGTAGCCTTTGCATGTTTTAGAGTATTCTAGCTGTTTCCCACACTTAACAGGGTTTTTATATCTTTTCCATGCAGCATGCTCCTAAGATTTCTCAAATAATTAATATCTGAAATCACTACATGTTGTGTAACAGCCCATCAATTAATACAATATATTGAATCATGGTTTATCATCATGGCTGTTGAAATTAGTGAGCACTAAGAATATATATCTCAGAGGATCTTGTCTTTAGAACAACTGCTTCTTATTGTCTGTCTTTTAAAAATTATTACTTCTATTAAAAAATAGATGGTTGTTCATGCATTTCATTTAGATCTGTGTACTAAATACACAGTTGAGATTGCAGTTGTAAATGGTATTTTTCCTCTGGCAAAAATCTGATGGCCAAAATCTGTTGTCACCCTTGGGACATAATTCCACTTGCTTTGGTTGAATTTTCCAAGCCTTTGCTATATAAATCATAAATGCACAGTGTGTCAATGTTAAATTTTTAGAGGTCTCCCTTTAGTAGTAGTTAAATGTGAATACGTAAGGGCAAAATTTGACCTTTAGAAATTACTGTAAAGGTCCAAGGCAGATACTTAGCAAGCTTTTCTTATTGCAATATTAATCAAGCAAAGAGTCATCATAATCCTGGAAACTAAATATCCATTGTAGTGATTTTATCACCAGGGAAATTGTTCATCTGCCAGTAAGATTGTTACTAGGAAAAGGAGAATAGGGAGTGTTAAAATTGCTTTATACTGCTGAATCATTGAGTCCCTCTAGACTCAAAGCTTGAATTGTTTTTTGAGAAGAGTGGGTTGAGAGGAGTTGCCACAGGAAAGCTGTAGGTTAATCAGTTTCAGTAACACTGGTGAATGTGAGCATGATCTCTCTTGGGAACATGAGGAAAGTGCATGGGAGAAGGCAGGATGAAGAAAGACACAGGGAGGCTTCCGAAACTTACTCTTTTTTTTGTTTTGTTTTGTCATTTGGTTTTTTGTTTTGTCTTTTTTCTTTATGGGTGACCCTTTTACAGAGGAGGAAGGTAGTTGATGAAAAAGGAAGAAAGGGGTGAAAAAACCCCATAGTATTCACAGCCTATATTTTCATCTTAATCCAGTGGATATTAATGAGGACCATTACAATCAAGACAGAGAATGCAGACAGGCAGAAGTGAGAAAGATGTGTTTGTGTGGGAGATGTCTGTGTAGGGACCAGAAAGCCACATGGAAAGATGTTTTGCCTTCAGGGCTTAAGAGGTGTTCACCATATGCTGTAACACAGGCATGTGGGAAGGAGGTGAAGCCCCTGTGCAGGAGTGTCCTTACAGTGTGTTAGGACAGCCTATCCCTCCATAAAATCAGCTTTGGTAGATGACTTTCGTGTGCATGGTGGCAGTGGGCGGTCATAGTATACCGAGCAAAGCCATAACCTCAGGGACATGTCTGTTAGGCTGCAGGTTTTCCTTTGCTAGAAGGAAAGCTTTATCCTCCTGCTGTTTAGGGCCACTTCTGTGTTTTCCAGGTGGGGAACAAGTCTTGATGAATATTGCTATGAGGTGTCTTATAGGGGGTGGGATAGGTGATCTGTATTGAAAGCCACCTGCTGGGTAGAGTTATAGAAACTTTTATGTTGGACAGGACCCTTGAGATCATGGAGCCCAGCTCAACCAGCACTGCCAAGTCCTACACTTGACAGGATGGACTACCTCTCAGCAAAGAGAATTTCTACAATGATGGGTTAATTTAAAGGTGGAAAGCATTTGTATAAAAGGAGCATGTGGGAAATTTCTGGAAGATGTCATGAATTGGCTCTGTACAATGAATATGGAGAGGGAGAGGAAAATCTGTCTGGGCATGTGACATGGGTGCTCTTTGTACAAAATCATCTCTTTGTGTGAGAAGTAGTGTGTTTCCAGAGAGGGTTTTTTGGAGGATTGGTTTGCTTGTGTGATGGCTGCCTTTGAGGGAGTCAGGGACGTGCAATATGACAGGTAGTGCTGCCATCAAAGTCTTTCTGGAGGGGATGGTGTGTGTGGACCCAACAAGGATGCTCCATGGATGGATGCCTAGAGGGTCCTGACAGGGATGTGGAGCTAGGTATGCAGCAAACAACATGCCAGAGCAGCCATCCCATATCCCCAGGTACTGATGGCCACCCTGTGTCCTGCAGGGACCATCATCCACCCTGGACTGCATCCCTCTCCGCCTGCCAGGCTGTGGCCACTGTGTCCCTCATTGCTGTCACCCTCAGATTGTGATACTGTCACAGAAGTGTTGCTAGGCAACAAATGTGGTTGCTGGGTCTCAACAAATAGCTGAAGGGGAAAGTGAAGTGTTGCACCATTGCAGAGTAACCATAGCAATGACCTACTATCACAGACTAAAGAATTATCATTAGCAATGTTAAAGTATCAGACAGAGGCCCAGGATCCAAAGACTACCAGGCAGCATCTCTGCATAATTGGGTTACCCAGGAAGAGGTCCCAACTCTTTCACACCCCTTGGCTCCCTATCTCCGTTATCTTGGTTTTGTTTTGGGGGTTGGTGGTGGGGGGAAGGAGGAGGGAGTGTGGTTGTTTAAATAAAACAAATGTGTTGAGGAAAGCACTGCAAAACAGTAGAAGCGTACACCAAAATAAAATACAGAGGTAAATCTATGTGCAGAGGGAAGATATAAATAGGAAAGGTCCACTTTACTGTCTCAATATTATCTGTGGGAGCAGGTGCACGAAGGATGTCTTCGTGATGCATGAGATGTGGTTCAGATTAAGTGTTCTCTTTCACTGGAAAACAGGTATGCTAGGCTAAAAGCAGTATGAAATTAAAAATAAAGAATACTAAGGATGTCTGAAAAGTAGACACTTTCTTTTTCCCAAGGTAGGGCAGATAGGTGAGGTGCTTCAATGACCTTTTATTAGCAGAGTGCTTTGGGACCTTATTTTCCCAGATATGAGACATGTTGAGGATCTCTGATTGTGATGTGGGTGGCTGTGCATGTGCGTATGTATATGTTTGTGCATGTGCCTGTCTGCATGTGTGTGCAGCTGTTCCTGTCACCTGCCCCAGAGCTCAGCAGCAGGACAGCTCTGACCCTTCCCAGGCTCCCTCCAGACCAGCTGCAGCAGCTGTGTGTCTTCTGTGAGTTTTGAGTTTTTGCATTTTATGGAGCATTTATCCTGTGAACACCCAGCAAGTCAGAGAACAACCCCTAGTCAAACTGTCACCTTTGTGTTTTGCAGGTACAGAACGCCATGAACTAACTTCTTGGAAGAGTTTTCCATCTGTTTTCAAATTCTTCAGTGAGGCTGTAAAGGCGAAGAACAGCTTGGTGAAACCAACCCAAACACGGCGCTCCAACAGGATAAAATATGAAGAATTTTAAAAGGAGGGGAAGAAAAAACCCACCACCACCAATGTCTTTGCTGCTTGTTTTCTGCAAGGAGTCTCCCAGCCCCTCATTAGATTGTTTTCTTCCTAGAGCACAGGGTCGTGATGTATACATCTAAATAGCGTTTTGCATTATTTCTAGATGAGTGCAACTGTCAAAGCAATATGGGTTCACTGGTTGTGCTTCCTGTGGACTGTAACTTGGATTTTGTGCTGCCCATCAGAGTGCAGATTAAGGCTGACAGTGGTACTGCACAGTGCAGCATGGTGCAGCTCTAATTGCCCTAGCATAGCCCTGCACCAAGTTGATGCCAGAATTTAACAGCTTCTTTGCAGTCCTGTTGCCTGCAGGATATTTTGCAGTTTCCTTTTTTTTTGAGACAGAACAAAATACAAATTACTCTTTTCTAAAACACGGACCTGACTCAAACATGTTAACCAGCCTATGATTTTACACCTAGTAGCCTTCTCTTTCTCTGGGACCAAGTGGAATTGACTTCTAACTCTCTCATTTTTCTGCTGTCAAGAGTGTCCAAGAAGTTTGGCCCAGAATTCTAAAAAGGCTCCATTGTTGAAGAGATTTTCTCTTGCTAGATCAACGGCTTTATCTGTAGATCTTCTCTTCCTTTGGAAAGCTCTACTTAAAAAAATGCTTTTCTTTAACAGGCTGGATCACACTGTGAAATATGACATAAAAAAATATAGACACACTGCATATTTTTTTGTTTATTTTTAAACACAAAAATGCTTCCATTTTCATATGCTGAGTTTGTAATGACTTGCCATCCCATGGTTATTCCCTTTTCCCTAAACTCACAGGTTCCTCCCCACTTTACCAGTCTCTCTGACAAAGGTTGGCCAGCAGGGCACTGTGTGGGGATTTCACACCATGCATAGGGGCTATGTGGATGTAGCCATAACTGTTGTGTTAGGCAGGTTTTCTCCACTAAAACTGAGGGAAAAGATGCGTTTGATAGCATGCCCAGTGAGCAAGCACTCTAGTTAAGCTCCTTTGGTGTTGATAATACTAAATTAGAGTTGTCCTTTCTTTAATGGCCATGCCCACCTCACCTCTGATACTGTTAGTGGCAAGGAGGCACCTCTCAGACATGAGTTTTGGACCCAATCCCACCCTCTCTTCATGCAGTGTGTCCAGTCCTGCAGCTGGGGACCAGAAGTGGTGGTGCGGAGCATTAAAACAAGACAGTGCCAAAGCAGGGGTACCCTTCTATGCCACAGAGCAAAAGCACAAGTGCTCATAGTGAGGTGTAAAGGGAAACCCAGCTGGGTTTGGGCCTAAATCCTGCAGGCCGGGGGCTCTCAGCACCTAGAGTGCTTACATCCATCCCTACCTGCTCATACTGGCAGCAGGGCTTCATTTCCCCAGCTGCTGCTTCTTGTCATCTTGCTGCATTTGAGCTCTGCCCTTGGGGAAGGGTGCTTGGAGCAAACCCCTGGTGGGGGCTGTGCCTATGTGGAGGAAGTGCAGTATCTGTGCCTGGCAGATTTTCTTCCTGGAGGGGAACCTATTGCTTGGGAGAGAGGACTGTGCCCGGATTCCTCTGGCTTCCGATCTCTGCCCTCACTCGCAGTCAGAGGATGCTGCTGCCTGTGGCCAGCCTGATCCCCCACTGCGGAGGTCTACAACCCACCCCTCCCCAGGTCCATGTCCACCCCAGCCCTCTGGACCCTGTGTGTTCAGGGTTAAGGTGAGAGTTTACATGGTGTGGTTTGGGTGTCTGTGCTTCATCCCACAGCAAAGGAAGATGCAGAGGCCAGGGAAGTTTGCACATGCACACAACCAGACCTGCCACTCTCCATCTCTGTGGAAGTGAGATGGACTGTCTAGGGTGCCCTAATATTGGAGGAGCAGATCTATTTTTTTAACTGTTGATGAGAAACAAACTACAAACGTTTTTACTGTAACACCATTTTCTAAAAAATCTTTCTTTACTGTGCCCTGGGCCCAGCTCACTATTATCGCTCCTGTGGGGGGCTGTAGAGCAGAGGGGATCCTCACCACTGATACTGCTCTGCTTGCAATGAACAAAAAATAAATATGCTTTCTTCTCTCCTTCTTGCACACTTGGTGTCCTTGCATGGAGCTCCACGGGAGCCGCTATCTGTGGTGGGCAGGGTGGGGGCTGCATGGGCAGCAGCTCCACCAGCTCAGAACACATGTGAGTGGGCAAGCGTGTTTGCAAATAGGACCCCGTATGGTTGCAGGGTTGGGGCTGGAAGGTGTGAGGGGGGGTGAGACTCATTTGTTCCATAGAGTGGGCTGCCTGTCCAGCCCTGTGGCTCAGTTCACATGAGCGTGGGCTTCTCTCCGCACACCCTGCATCATCCATAGGAAGCCACACAGGCGAGTATGCCGCACCATCCTCTCCCCTTTAGCTGTTCAGAAACATGAAACCGTAAAATTACGCCAAGAGAGGAGTTTTATCCGTTTTTTGGGGAGGGCCTTTTGCAGGGGGCATAGGCTAGAGACAGAGGAGGCAGCATTTGCAGCCTCAGCTGCAGAGGGTACATGGTCTGCAGAAAGAGAGGAAGGTGTCAGAGCATCCCAGCATGTGCCACCGCATTGGTGTTGCATGGAAAGGTGACAATGGTAACCCTGAAGCACACTAAGGGGGGATGAGTGTTGATTTAGCCTATTCCTTTGGACTGATGTTTTTAAAGATGCATACCACTTGTCCTCAGGCCATGATGTCTTTAGGAGACAGAGGTCTGCTGTCAACTTCCTCCTGGTTTCGTCACAGGAAAGCTCCTTGATGTGTGACATGTTGCAACAGCCTCTGCCCTAGGTAGCTTTGGAGCTACGAGTACAAAAGTGACCAGAAAAAAGCCCAAAACCAGAACAAACCCCCAAAGCAAAAACAACAACAGAAAACCAACAAAACTGGCCCTACAACAGGATCTAGGAAAACTCCTAGCTCCTTGCCACCCAAAAGGTTTGCACACCATTCTGCAAGTCAAAATGCTGCCATTAAAACTGTGGACCAATGAAAGCAGTGCTTCGTTGTCAAGAATGGAGAGCAAGAAAGAAGTGTTCCTAGCAGAAAACAGCCAACAGACCCCCAAACACAGTAGGGCTGTGTGGAAAAAGAAAGAAAAAAGGGGCGGGGGTGGGGGAAAGCAAAGGTATCCCTCATCTTCATTGTGCATACATGGCAGTGCACTGGTTGCAGTTACAGTTCTCACAGTGTGATTCTCCCAGACTCAGAAGAAGCTGCTGCTTTTCATGGAAATGTGCATTTTTCCTGTCTCTGAGAAACATCACTTACTGTGGGTAGTGAAGTATTTTTCCCCTTTAGAAATTTCATTCAGAAGTACAAACGAAAAGTGTCACATCTAAAACTGCATGGAGCCACATATTGCACCATTCTCAAGTCAACCAAACCAAAAATAACCTGCCAAGAATGTGTACATCCATCGTACACCAGGGTAGAGCTATCTTACAGAGTGGAAGGATGCATGTGTGTGTGTGTGACTGCACGCATTCATGGATATCTCGATCTCAAAAGGATGTGTGTGTGTCTGTGCGTGTGTGTGTGCATCCGCATTATGTTGATGTACTCGACAAAGTGTGAAAAATGTACTTCTAGAAAAACTTGAAAGGAGATGTCATTTATCATTGTATCATCATAATACCACAAATTTCACTTTTCTGTTCCATTTTGGATTGCATGTGTTAGAGAGTATTTCACTAGATCAGTGACAGCTCTTTATTTGCATAATTATATGCTCTGGTCTGAAGAGAAAACTAACCCCCAAATTTCATGGGTCACCAAACTGCAACAATCAATGTTTTATCACATATGCTAAGCAAAACCTAAGGAGCTATATGAAGTTTCTTGTGGATTTTTCGCTCCTCAGAAAATTAAAGATGTGCCTCCTGAATAGATGCAAAATCTTTCCAAGCTCTTTGTAGCTGAATTCCATTTGAAGGGAAAACTAGAGATTAGCTCGTAGATCTGGATTTCAAACCCACTAGCGTTCTTACTTCAAAGTGGATTCAGACAAGCAGCTTTACTGCATCTCTAAATTTTGCCATCCTAAGTAATGACATTTAAATTGTGACAAAAAATTAAACTAAAAGAAAAAAAATTGGTCAAATATAAAAGATACAATCACCCCATCTCTTATCAAGCCCATAGTGACCAGTGTGTTTAATTCCATTTATCCTGTGCAGTTTCATTGTTTCAGCTGGGTGCTGTCCCTGTCTAAAGATACGAATATTTGGTGTATGTAGAAAATCCTATCCTGAGCTGCAGAATTTGTTCTAGTCTATCAGTTGCACAATAACCACATGCTCCAGTTAGGACATACATACTCAAAGTTTCCTTCTCAATCAAAATTCCTTGTTATGAGGAGGAAAGAACCTGGGGATGAGAACTGACTGGCAGTGAAGATCCCCCCCACATCCTCCTCTTCCATCCACACTAGCACTGCCAGAAAAGTTTAGCTCTTTTTTAAAGCCAATTTAATACAATATAATAAATATAGTGCAATATAATGCAATATAATAATTCACACAAAGTACAGGAGGACCTCTTAGAAGTGTAGGTGAGCAGCACCTATCCCGTGGGACATGCCACCCACACTTAACTTCATTGCAAACAACTCGGAAAAAAAAACAAAAGCTTCTCTGGGCTTCAAGCCATAACTTTACAGTAGAAGTTTGAATGGGTTGCTGCCTTGCAGTTGGGTCCCTCTAAGCTCTTGGGAAGAATAAACTTAGAAAGGGGCCTATTTCAAGTAACATGGCCCTCACTGATCTTCTGACCCCATGGTGGGGAGAGCAGTGCCTGGGAATGAAGGAGTGCTGTTGTGTGGGTTAACCTGGAGAGAAGCACTTGTGCTATCCTATATCTGTGGCTTCTTTTTTTTATTTTTCTGACTTACCTTAACATCAACTCCAGAAGCCTTCCAGGGGGAAATGGGTTTCCAGCACAGACTAGCACCTGAGAAGTTCAAATTCTCACATTTGACTCCTGAGTGATCTCCAAACACCTGCTCCAGGCAGACACCAGCTTTTCACCGCCTCCTCGCCTTGCAAGAGGAACAAGGTGAAACATGAGTGGGAAATAAAAACAGTGCTAAAACACAAGTCTCCTCATCCCCCTTGTCTGACTGCTGTCGTGGGGGTCTGTGGTATGCAGGGACAGGGTCTGCCCAACACTGGTCATTCTCCCCAGGAAGACCCAAAGAAAGAGGAGAACCCACACTGAGGCATCCCTTGCCCCTCCACACTGTCTACATTCCTCCTCTGGAGTCAAATAAATATGAATATTCACAGAGGATTGGTCTGCAGGCTGTTTTGTGCCAGTGGAGACAGTAGCATCAATTATTTCCCACTAAATTGCAGCACAGGAAAGAACTGACCCCTCTGAGGAGAGGCCTGGGTCATCTTTTTTTGTCATTTCCGTTTCACTTTGCTCATGCCCTACCTAATCCCCTAATGCCTGGTAAAGGGCTGTCTCTAGATTCTGTCTTCTTTAAAGGTGCTATCTCTGCTTAATTACATAAGTAAGCTTCCTGCTCATCTCCCCTTCTCCTGGGACTGCTTTATGCTTTCTCCTTCCAAATCAACTTGCCAAAAAATTATGTTTTCTATAGTAAAGCACCTTCGGTGGAGGGTCCTCCACGTCTCCCCACAACATGCAGGTACAAAAATAACATACCCCGTAATATTGCTTGCCTAGGGCTTGTGGAGGAAGGGCCTAACAGCTCCAGGAACTTGCAAACACTGATCTGTCTGTTTGCAATGAGCCAGGTGTTGCCAGTTTTGCCAATGAGGGTAATCTGCCTCTCACACTCTTCTTTATGGGTGCTTCAGATGTTGGTGGGGTATTTTGTTGTTTGGGGGTTTGGGTTTTTTGGGGGGTTTTTTTGTGTGGTGATGGCTACTTGGATTATAAATCGTTTCCTTGTACTTTCTCCCAGTTTAGCGTATATCCTCTTAGAGGGGGGCCTGGGAAAGGGGGCTAAAGAAGTGTGAGCAAGGAGCACAGCGGGTGCTTATTGCAGTGTTTCCCGTGGGCTCGCCACACCAATAAATAGGTACTTGTGTGTTCCCCACAAGCGGCGGCGCGGTGGGGCAGACACCAAGGAGCAGGGTGCCGTTCTTCCCAGGGAGTCCCGGAGTTCCCTACCCGCGCTGTCCGGGTGGCGGCAGCGCCCGGCGGCTCTCGGGGCGGGCCCAGCACCAAGGACAGCGCCCGCTCAGGGCTCCGGGGGTCCCCGCGCCCCCCGCGGCCCCTCACCGCCCCCAGGGGAACGCTTGCTGCCAGGCAGCGCTCAGCCCCAGCTACCATCTTCCAGGAGTGCCTAGACCGCCGCGTTCCGCCGGGGAGATCCCCCAGGGCCCCACCTCGGGGAGGGATCGTGGATGGGGACATCACTCCACTGCTCGGCCACTTGGCTGTCGTGACATACCTGAAGTCATGGGGCCAGCTAGGAAGTATCTATTCGCTCGCCTGAGGATTCCGGACAAAGGGGAGAGAGAGACAGAGAAAAAAAAAAAGAAAGAAAGAAAAAAAGAAAAAAAAAAAAAAAAAAAGTTTATTTCCGGGTTCACTTCTCCAGGGTGGCAGGGAGGAACCGGGGGTGCTGGGGTTGTGTCGGGTCTCTGCCCCCCGACGGGGCCCGGACTCCACGCACAAGGTTTTCCCCACTCTTCCTTGCTCCAGGGAACACAGAGCATCGCTCCCGCGACCCTGGCGCAGCGCCCCGGCGTGCAGGTGTTGGCTCTGGAGGGGGTGTGTCGTGGGCCACCCGCGACTCCAGTTACACCACCCAGGGTGGGGTGGAGGGGCTGGGGACCGGGAATCCGTTCGCTCCATCCACCCGCCCCACAGTCCTGCGGCCGCTGCTGGTCGCCGTCCCTTTGTCGTTTTGGGGCTCCCCAGGGGTGATCCCGGGGTAATCGCCAGCGCTCCCCCGGCCTGATACAAGCCTCCATCAACTCAGACCTGGGCAGAGGGCGTGCGGACTGCCCTCGGGGGCCGGGAACCGCGGTGGAGACACCGGCGGGTACCTGCGCTGTGAAACCACAGGTCTCGCTGCGGGAGGCTCTGGCTTGTTTTGGCGACACAAACCCCCTTCCCCCACTTCCAGACAGGGTCCTTCGCCTGTCGAAGTTTCGACAGAGCAGAGTCCTTCGCCCAGGAGTTTCGAAATATTTGACAGCACTGAATATTCTCCTAGATTTGTTCTTTTCTTTTCTTTTCTTTTCTTTTCTTTTCTTTTCTTTTCTTTTCTTTTCTTTTCTTTTCTTTTCTTTTCTTTTCTTTTCTTTTCTTTTCTTTTCTTTTCTCCTTTATTTTCCGTTCTTTCTTTCTTTTTCCTTCCTTCCTTCCTTCCTTCCTTCCTTCCTTCCTTCCTTCCTTCCTTCCTTCCTTCCTTCCTTCCCTTTTTTGTTGTTATTATTACTTAATTATTGTTATTACTATAGTTATTATTGCTTTTGTTATTGATATTTGTGTTATTTCCTTTTTAAGAATAGGTGGAAAGAGAGAGCTGTCTTCTATTCTATGCTGTGAAAAAAAGGAGCCTCCATATCTCCAGCAAGCCTAGAGCTATCTTGAAAGTTTTGCAAGCAACTGCAAATGCTGAAGTTGTATTAAGTTCCGCCCTAACTTTTTTTATTTTTACCTTAACTGCTTGTATTTAGTTGTGTGGTTTTGATGGTTTGCAGGATTTAAGTGTTGGGGGTGGGTGGGTTTTTTAAAGATCTCTATTATTCTCTTTCTTCCTAACACCGTGTTCGCCCCTGGCTCTTATCTCAAGCC
Source organism: Pyrgilauda ruficollis (assembly GCF_017590135.1). NCBI lineage: Eukaryota > Metazoa > Chordata > Aves > Passeriformes > Passeridae > Pyrgilauda > Pyrgilauda ruficollis. The sequence goes on from NW_024531488.1 coordinate 1,705,122, forward strand.
GATGGGGCAGGCGCCGCAGGCGCCCTTCCCGCGTTCCCCTGCCCTGCCCGCTCGCCCTGCGTGGCCGTGACCATGGACCGGGTCCCACGTGGAGCCCGCGCGTTTGGCCAAGCTCGGCGGAAAGGAAAGCTTAGCTCAAACGCGTTTCTCCCTGTCCAGGCTTCCCTTCTCCCGGGGAGCACAGAAAGTTTCCTGTACAAACGGAGCAAATGTATTTTATCTTCCCTTTTGGAGATTATCTCCTGCCGCTCTCTCTTTGGGAAAATGAACACATCTTCCCCAGCCCTAGGAGGAATCCGGAGACCCCCTCGTCCTCTCTTCTCTTCAAAGTCGTTTAAAATTACTTTTTCTGTCTTTCGGCCATCTGTCAATGTCACATCCACGCCGCCCGCTCGAGGTGGGGGGAAGCAGGAGGCGGAGGGGAAGAGTCCGTGCGCGTTCCTGATTCCTGGCGGAGCCGAGGGCCCTCCCCTACACCCCGCTACCTTACTGATGCACCCGCCACCGCTTCCCCCTCGGCCCCAGCACCAGTACGGCTCCGGGGGGGCTAGGCGTGACATCGGACGGGGTTTGTCCTGTCGCCGGGTGGCGACACGAGGCGCCTCTTCGGAGGCTCCGAAAACGCATCTCCCGTCCGAGGGGAGCAGCGGGGCCGTCTGCTCAGGGTAGGGTGAGAAGAGGAAACAAAGTGTAGAAGGGGGTTTAGAACGTAACTTTCCTCCTGAAAGTTCACTAGTCGCCGTAATCTTCCTCGTCAGCGTAGGGGGCACTAATTAACCTTGCCGTGATTTCTGCGCTGCGGAAGAACGAGAAAGAAGGGAAAGAAACACAAATCCAAACTCCTATGGTGTTAATAATCCTTCGGGAAAAGGGTTGCTCGTCTTTCTGCCGTGACACCCCGCGGTACGGAGAGGGAGTGTGCCTTGGCCTCCGCGCACCGCCTGGCCAAGGCAGAGAGGCTGGGGCGTGGTGCGAGTGAGGAAGCCCCGAGCCCTCTCTTAGTTCTTCCCTGAAACGAATACGGGACCCAGCTTCACTGGCAAGAAATTCAAAGCTCAGGACAGGCACAGCTTCGGTAGAAGGGCAATTGTCACGGCTCTTTTCCCAGCTGGATGGAATTTAGAAGACTTTTTTATTGTTTTTTTAATTTCCCGGAAAAATAGAAGGGATGTGTTAGCATGTAAGTAACTAGAGTTAGAACAAGAGCCAAACTCTTCAGCATATAAATTCTCAATATCAGCTTTCAGCCTAGCAAAACTAGAGCCATTTGCTTAACTTAATCTGTAACATATGTTTGCAACAGTAGTAGATTTCATGTGTATGTGTGTGTGTGTCTGTCTGCGTGTGCATACATGTGTGTGTGTGTGTGGTTTGGAACTGATCATGTCGTGGGTTTTCTGCCTGACGTTTTCAGCACCTCCTAGTTAGAGCATAACACCTATTGAGAGAGAGACACTCCACAAAGATCCCACGACACCAAATCTGAATAATCCGACCCAAAATCGCTAGTAAAGTTTATCAATTAGGCCAATCCAACTCCTTCAGATTCATCCCACTGAGAAAGGAGCTGCCACGCTTCTGAAAAAATTAAACAAGCGGTTCAGTAGCATCCCCATCATGCTTTATCTGCATGATTCAATGTTTACTATTACTTTTTTTTTTCCCGTCTCATATACCAGTTCTCCTCAAAGTATCACAGGAATTATGCAAACTATAGAAGCCTCCCTGTTCCGCTAACAATAATAACAGCAGTGACAGCGCCCGTGGTGATCCAGCAGAAGACCCGTGGTTTAAAGCCTGATTCACTCTGTTTGCTTTATGTCCCACAACAACTTTTAAAACATCTGTCCTGCAGGAAGACATTTTTTTTTATACTGGAGAGACATTTTGTCTTTAAATATGGTGTTATGACAGAGCCCGAGCAAGATGAGAGGAGATTTTTTGGGAAGTATTATACACACATTCACACACACATTCGCACGCCCAATGTAGCATTATCAGTCTTTCCCTCGGCTATTGATGCTTGCCTTGAAAAAGAAAAGTAATAAAAATTACACAGAATGGCTTAGAAAGATCCAAGGCCCGTGATTGTTTTTGCATCTGCGTTTGGGATGCATCACGATTGTGTGGATTGGTTAGTGGCAGAGTGATACACGGATAGCTACAGAGGACATGTCGATATTTCTGACAAGCGAGTCCCCGAGAGCCTTTTCCGCGTCACATCACTCCCAACCCACGGACCTGCGCCCTCAGCCGTGTGCCGCCAAGGCCTGAGGCAGCCCACTGCTCATTTTAGGAAAGGCGTGAAAGTGAGAGCTCTCACCCCGCGCCTTCCCCGCAGCGGTACGCAGCGGCAGCCGAGGGCGCAGCGCCCCGGTGCAGCACCGCCCCGCCCCGCCCCGTCCCGTCCCCGTGCCGCGAAGCGCAGCGCCACCTAGTCCCCGCCGCGGGAAGCGGCGCGGCGGCGGCGGCGGCGCGGAGCGGGAGCGGGAGCGGGAGCGGGAGCGGGAGCGGGAGCGGGAGCGGGAGCGGGAGCGGGCGAGGCTGCCCGGCGGGGGTCGGGGAAGGCGCGGGGAAACGCCTCTTCGGCAGCGAAAGGGACGGCTCTTCTCTTCCTTTTTAAAATTACTTTTAATTAATTCCACCTGAACTCTCCACGGGTTGTGGGTTTGTGCGCAAGGATTCGTGGAGGCAGAGCGGCGCGCACCTGCCTGTTCACCCCCAGGACTCGCCAACCCCGAACGCACGAAAAAAAGTAGACAAAAAGCCAACCAACCAAGCAGACCACCAAAACCCCTCCTCGGTGTTACCATGAGGAGCAACGGTGCAACCGGGGTGCGGGGCGAGCGCGCCCAAAGAGCCGAGGAGATTTGTCAGGGGAACCGAATAGGGTGCTTTAAATGTTACTTGATAGCAGCAGCAGTGCCTTGCGTGAAACTTAGAAGCTCCAATGCCCTTATCTTCAGACAGACAAACAGGCGAACAAACTTTACCGGGTGTTTAGATCCTCCTCTCAAAGACAGCTAAACAAAGGCAGGGCGTATTAAATGACCGCTGCGGCTCCCATCCCATCGAGTGCCACTTTTATTTCTCACACTTATAGGTATCCCAGGGACAAAAACCCCTCAAACCAACAAACAAACAAATCGCTTCTACGTCGTGTTCGAATTATTTCTGCAAAATAATTCAAGTCATGGGTGGCGTGCAGTCACCGAAGAATCGTCCGGCAAGCTGGACAGAGGGTTCCACTGCCGAGGAGTAGCCACAAACCATTCGCCCGAACCGTTTCTAGATTGTTTGGAAGACAATTACTAACGCCAATGCACGCATCTGTATAAAAATATCTTTATTTTTAAGCTGCTTTAGACGTTTACTCGATTATTTCAAAATCTTCTGTCATATTTCCTGACAGAAAACCATGCCGGTTTATCTGCTGCGATATTGCTTTTTGTTAATATCTTATTGATTCATGGTGTATCTATATCATCATTCTAGAATGTTACTGCAGGACTCTTTCTTTTCTTTCTTTCTTTCTTTCTTTCTTTCTTTCTTTCTTTCTTTCTTTCTTTCTTTCTTTCTTTCTTTCTTTCTTTCTTTCTTTCTTTCTTTCTTTCTTTCTTTCTTTCCCTTTTGGAAAGAAATCTCTCCTTTTTGGACTTTCTTGCTTCCCTTCCCTCGCCTCTCTCTTTCTTTGTCTCTTTTTCTCCTTCTTTCTCTCTTTTTCTCTCCTGATTCACTCCTTCTATCATATTTTCTCCCTTCCTTCTCCCTCTCCCCCTGTTCTTCTCCCTCTACTTCGCTCAGCATTTCTGAAAACAGAAAGCAGATGTGATTAGACAAGCGGCGCCCGGGGTCCCGTGGCGAGCAGGTGCACCCAACTTCTTCACTCTTACTGTGAACATTCTTAAAATGGAAAATTATAACTGAAAAAGCAGAGATTCCTGCCCCTTTCGACCGCTGCCACCTGCATGCCGTGCAACTGCCTCGTGGTGCGGAAATGATGAAATTAGCACTTGGATAATAACAGTTTGGGGCTATTTCGACAGGTCGCGATACGCAGCCCGGGTGCAAGTTAGCCGAGGACTCCTCGCAGGCAATCTCTCATCCGCCGGACGGTGCGGGGTGTGTGCACCACCGGGTGCCCCCCCGGGCTGACCCCGTCCCTCGGGCGTTCTCCACGACCCCTCTCCCCGGCTGGCAGCGGTGGGGCGGCAGCCAGCGGGGAGGGAGGCGGAATTTTTCACCCGAGGGAGGGCTCGGCACCCGGTGTGTCCGGCTGAACCTCACTCCTGAGGTTTGCCTAAACGTAAAATCTCCTCCGAGATAGCGAGCCCAGCTGTTATATTAACATTGATTTATTGCTTTTAAAAATAAATTTACACACACGTCAACAGCACTCCGTTTTGTTTCCCCAGACTCAAGGATTTATTTCCGACTTGGTGCTCATCTGACAAAACAATGCCCTTTAATTTTATTACACATCAATGAGAAAATCTGCCTGGTTTTTTGGTTGAATTTGTCGTTCTGCTACTTGTGGAGACTTTTGTGATACAGCAAAAGCCAAGGTCAGAAAATACACACAAAAATGACAGCCAGGCATAGAAGCAAATATCAATAAAGAAAGCAACATCTAGTAGATGCTATTATCTAGAGTTCATATGCAGCCAGGATGACAATTAAAAAAGGGAAAAACCTTTGTGCCTTGGAGTATGCAGGTAGTTTGCCCGGGGTTGTTTTTTCTTTTTGGTTTGGTTTTGGTTTCGTTAAGGTTTTTTGGGGGTTTGGGGGTGGGGGGTTGCTTGGTTGGTTGTTTTTTGTTTGTGTTTGGTTTGGTTTGGTTTTTTTATGGTGAAGAGTGGGTCTTCGTTCAATTTTCAGGAGTAAGAGATCTCTAATATCCACAGTTTTGTGCTAATACAGTCCGTGAAATATATCTACAGTTATTGAAGGGAAGAAATACAGGGTTATACATACTATGCTGCCTTACTTCTGTGCAATTCCCAATTAAAAATTATATCTGATGGCTGAACTCAGCGAAATTAGATTGTACTTTGAAGCAGCTTTTGCAGTACATTTCATCTACATTTTGGTTTTCTTTGGTAGTCACTAAAAGGCCACTTATTCATTTTACTGATACACCACACCGTCTTTGTGTCCTTCATTTCACATTCTCAGGGGAAAAAAAAAAAAAAAAAAAACAAAAAAAAAAACCCGCGGTGCTAATTTATTATTTTAAATAAGGGGTTGTTTGCACTAAGGAAAGCTCCTTCAGTGAGAGTGCAGACAGAGGGATACTCCAGCAGCATTAGGAAAGTAAAATAAGATGTGGACAGTGTAAACAAATCCTTTCCTTTCCTTTTTCCTTTCCTTTTTCCTTTCCCTTTCCTTTTTCCTTTCCTCTCCTCTCCTCTCATTTCCTCTCCCTTTCCCTCTCCCTCTCCCATTCCCTTTCCCTTTCCCTGTCCCTTACCCTTATCCTTACCCTTACCCTTTTTCCCTTCTCCCTTCTCCCTTTTCCCTCTCGGCATGTTTTTAGGTTGTGTTCTAGACTCATTCCCACAAACTGATTCATCAGAGAAGCATGTAATAATCACTTTAGAGATGTCCAAATTAGGGCACTCACTCTTTTCTAGCACTAAGTAAAGACGTGACAGGTTTTGTTATCGACGGTAGAGTTAGACCTTTGTAAGGACTCCCTTTCTTTTCCCGTAAATACACCATCTACAAATAAAGACCTCCTGTCTTAAAGGCTTGACTCTTCTCTGTGTCTCTGTCCACATTCTGTCCACTGGCTCCACACAAACTCAAACTCCTCGTCATTTAACATATTTAATTTTTTTTTTTTTAAAGAGATAATTAGGGTTTGGTGGTTTGGTGCCGTACTTTTTTTTTCTCTTCAGAAATTGTACTATTCTTTTCCCTGCTGATTCCTGCTGATCCCTAAGTCCACATTTCCCTGGATAAGCCTCAGTAGCGAAGAGACCCAATCAACCACTAAAGCAGAGAGCAGAGGATTTTTGCAGACCACAGGAAACTGCCCTGTCCGTGCTAGCAGTGATTTTCTGGTCGGGCTCTGGGGGTAGAAAGGGGAGGAAAAGGACAGAAAAGGGGAGGGGTTGGGGGGGAGGGGGGGGGTGAGAGAAATTTTAAAAAGCACAGACACTCAGAAAGGGGCCGTTGCCTTAACACCCAAGGGACAGGCCTGCCTGCTCTGCCCCGCCATGCGCACGGGCATGGGGAAACGGCTACAGGGAATCTTTGGGAGCGCAGAAACCACACCTCGTCTCCTACCAAAACTGAGGCAGTCTAGGGTAGGACACAGGACCTGGGGGCCACTTAGAAGTCCGTCCCCCCACCCCCCAAGGCCTATGTCTGGGCAGTGGGAGTAGGAGGGACTGGGATCTGGTGTTCCTCTCATCATGCCCTAACCCCGTGCAGGTTCAGCCCCGAGGTGCAGCTGCATACCCAGAGGTGCACCTCCCCTCCAGTCGGTCAGCCCCGGCTGGGGGTCGCCTTATAGTGTGACCGGCCGTCCCCAGACCTGATAGGTTTTGTCATCTCAATTTTGAGGATGCAAGGAGAGGGGAAGCACCTCGAAGCCCTTTCCAGGGGGGAAACAGTAGAGGTTCGTTTTGGGTGCAAAATGTATTTCCAAAACACTCCGGCGGCTCATCCGGCAATGGCTCTGGCCTTTTTTTGCACATAAAGAGACGTGGGTGCTTGCAGATCCCGATCTCCCTCTCATTACGAAGGACAAAGCTTGGTAAAATAGCCCGTGTGTGAGGATCGCCGGGAAGCACCGGCTGCATCCTCTAGACAAAGGTGGAAGCTGAGGAAGGAGAAAGAGGAGGGAGCTGAATCGCACCTTCTGGGCATCTGGTCTGAAGAGAAGAGGAAGATGTGTTGAGGACGCAGGAGAATAAAATCTGAGTTGGAGCAGTATTAAACACAGCATCCGTGGTTGCCTAAACGTAAAATACCTGTGCACATTTCCGTCTTGATATGTAATTAAATTACAGCAAATTCCTCTATAAATAATATCGTTGGGAATCCTTTAAGATTCAAGAATGCTTGAGGTTAAGTAGCTTTTAAGACGTCAGTTCTGAATAGCTTATGCATTGAATGGCTACCTTCAAATCTTAAACCCATTGTAAATATGCTATACATATGGATCCAGTTTATCTCTACCTATTTCTTTTTAAAATGAGGGAAGCATTCTTAAAAAGCTACTTGTAACACTTTATTTTAGGAAAGCAGATGTTAATTTTTTTATGTATCATTTTATGACCAAGTACATATGTAAATTGGAAACCATCCAGAACGCCTCTATTATTTGCTAAATGATTTTTAGTAGAGGCATATTACACCTGGCACAACCAAGGTGTAGGTTACATCAATAAAATAAACATCTGTGATTTTGGCAGGAGAGGAAATATATGTGAGTTCTGATAAAAGCAGGGAAAGCATTTGTGTAGAGGGAAACACACCTGCAAAGGAGTAAATCGGTTATTTAAACAGCCACGCTGAAACCAGGCTCTCTGCCGTAGAGTAGGGAAAAAAAAAAAAAAAAAGAAAAAAAAGGAAAAAAAAAGAAAAAAAATAAGAAAGAGAGAGAGAAAGGTCTCGGAGAAAAATGAACGTGACCCTGGATGTAGCTTTCTGATAACATATTCCGGGCAGTGAAATAAAACCCCTGGAATGTTTTCTAGACAAGGATTGCACTCTCTCCCTCTCTCATCTCCCTTAAAAGCAGAGTGTTTAGCTCGCAGGAATATATTAGCCACAGTTTCCTCCTGTCAATATTTAAGAATTCCCAGAGACTTCAAGGTTTTTTCCCCTTTTCACAGCAAAATATCTGCAAGAGACGTTTGTGTTTGCAAGGAGTTTTACGAGGGGTCTGAGTACATAAGAGCAAGGCATAATGCACCAGCATAATAATTAACTGTATGCAATATTTATTGCCCTGTGTTGTTTGTTATATGCAGGCGAGTGCACTCAATTGGGGTTTAACAAATATGAGCGTTATTGATCAAATATAATGAATAAATATGCATATGTATTATTTATCTGTGCACACATGTATACACACAGGAGCATCTCGTTATTGAGGATGAGGAAAGCTGTCTGCCACTGCTCCTGCCTTCCTGTCCACCCTGCCTCTGCGCCAACAGGCTGCAGAGAAGTTAGGTTTTGGGTATTTTTGTAATATAAAATATCGCAGGTATGGGAAAAAAAATTAAGGTCACTGATAAAATTGGTCTCAGCATGCAGTATAATTGTAACAAAACGCTGCTGAATAAAAATCAAAGATCTCACTGGCTAGGGTAGCATCGTCGCGAACCATCTGGTGTGTATTAAAAGCAGTGCTGTAAATATTGCTGGAAACTAATGTGGTACCAGATCCTATAGGCGCAGGGGCCTGCCGGGTTTTCCATATGCTGGATGTGTGGATGGTGCTACACACCGAGGGAAAGGTGTCTCATCGGCCAGGAGCTCTTAGGGCATGATTTTGCATAATCCTGATGGAAGTTTGCCTCGACAGAGAGGGGAGAAGGAGGCAAGGAAGGCAGAGGAAAGGCCTCTCTCCCCGTCCTGCTCGATCTGACGACGATAGGGTATGCAACTGCTGACGTCACTTCGCATCAAGATCGGGGAAAAAACGTGACCCAGGCAGGAGCTCATCTGTTTCTCATCACTTGGGAAGTTTCTCTAGCTCCCCTCCCACCCTTCTTCTCTCTCCCTTTCTGCCCTTTCCCCCCACCCCTTTCTTTTTATTCCCTACATAAACCGGGGCAGGCCCCATCCCCATCCTCGTCCCCATCCATCCCCATTCTCGCCGTCGTCCCATCCTCGCCCTCGTCCCCATCCCGATCCCCATCCCCGCCGCCGCCCGGGCTCCCCGCAGGGAAGGGACCGGAGGTCGCGGCGCACTCCCACGCGGGGGTGTCCGGCCCCTGCCCGCCCCCCTGGGCCTGGGTCTTCCCTTCCTCCCCCATTCCGATGCCATTGTTCCCGCTCGCAACCCAACTTTGGCTGCCGATTCAAAGCTCGGCAGACCCCTGGCTCCTGCATTGTACTGAGAGTCACTTACTCTTTTCTCGGAGTTAGGCTCTGCTCCTTAATCTCTCCTCTTCTCTGCTCCTCATGAGCTGTCGCGTTTTCCCCACGCACCCGAAGCTGCCACAGAGGCTCGTCTTGGTAAACCTGCTGCTAATCTCGGCGCGGCGCAACCAACACAGAAATAAAAATCTCTCTCGCTCTCTACTTCCCCACACACCTCTTTTTTTTTCGGCCCCCCCACCC
>NW_024531488.1:1714466-1728229 GCF_017590135.1 Pyrgilauda ruficollis
CACCCTCCACCCCCCCCTTCCTCTTCTTTTCCTCCAGGCTTCATTCCCCTCAGAGTGCTGCCGCCTTTAATTATGGGAGATACATTTCTTCCCTGGGAGTCATTCATGTTTTTTAAGTGGAAAGACGTTTCAGCGGAGTTATTTTTGAGCAGGGACCAGTGCCCTATATCCAGAGGCTTTGAGTGAAGTGCAGATTGAGACATATCGGGCTCCCTATAAAAGGATCATTTCTTGTGGGAGGTTGGACACGAAGTTTGGACTCGTGACTTGCATTCCTGAGAGACATGCATATTTTAAAACAACAAAGCAAGCTCGGAAGAAGGCTTAGAGGAGGGCAGGGGGAGAAATAAAAGAAAAAATTTCAAGAAGTTACTAAGTTACAAACACCTGTCAACATGGACTAATTTGTGTTGTGTGTGTGTAAAAATTAACTGGCGGAGAGGTGAACGGAGGTATTGACCGCAGGTGGGGTGGCAGCTTGTGGCCGGACAGCGGGGCACGGAGCGCTGCACGCAGGGCTGCGCGCCGCTGCGATGCGGGCAGCGGAGGCGCGGGGGTCTGGGCTGCTGCAGGGAGTTCGTAGACAAAAGGAGAAGGCCTAATGGTGAGCTGGATATCTCTGTTAGTTGTCAGCGCTGGTACACGGCTGCCGGGAAATGCTAATCAGCCCTCGCTGAGCGGGATGCAGCCTAGGTTGACTCCTGGCATACACACGCACATGCACTCGGGCTACTGCAGGGTCTGTGACACGCTCACACACACATCCTGCTCCTCACTGGGGTCGACCATGACCCCCACGCTTTGGTCTGGGCTTTGTTTAGTCCAGCGGTGGTATGAACCACTTTAAACGTCATATACAGCAAATACCTTCCTAAATAACATAATAGCATAGCTTACAACCAGCAGCCTGCTTCTTCCCTAAGGAGCCTCTCTGCACCTGCTCTTTCTCCCTTATTCCTTCTTTTTAACAGCTGGAGATATTTTATACCTGTAGTTTTGGATTTGATCCGTTGCTTTAAGTTTGGTGGAGGGTTCCAACGATGGATTATACAGCCATTATTGAAATTACTAACAGTGAATCTTATGTCAGCCAGACAGTCCAGCTCTGAAGCATTACTCACACTATCCTGATTTTACAAAATTTGGGCTAAGGAAAAGACAGGGACATATAATTTCCCACCATCCCTTTTACTAATTGTTGTCTTTCCTCGAAATTACTTTTATAAACTGGTTGGGCCCTTTATATGTAGTGTCTTTGTATTTCTAGTAGAGACCACGCCAGAGAAGAGATCCTGACATCCCTTCTCTAGCCTTCTTCGGAATACCTCCACCACCCTCCTCCGCATACCAGCCCTTGCATCCCAGTGACCATCAAAAATGGTCTAGCAAGAGTAGCCAGGGTCCCCACCTTTCTATGGCTTCGGCAGTGTCAGGGAGGGGGTGTTTCCATTCCTTTCTCACAGGCAGAAAATGCAATTTTTTTTTTCAGGTGGTCGCACCTTGCACCGGGACCGCCATGGAAAAATGTCCGGCAGGGGTGCCGTCACTTAAAAAAGAGAAGACCGGTAGGTGACTCCATAGCACTGTCAGAGACGCCTTGGGAGAAACGGGAGGGAGGAAAAAAAGGGCAGGAGCTGTAAAATGGGACCACCTTGGGAAGTGGTCGCCTTTCCCATCTTCGCAGTTTCAGACTTGCTCCCCGGCTATTTTGCGCTGAAGGTGCTCAGATAGGAGAAGGGGTGGGTGCTGAAATGCTTAAAGGGAGCATTTAAACCCAGAGACTTCAATGAAGGAAGAAAGAATGGGCGTGGAGGTGGGAAAAAGTTGGAAAATGGATTCGCTGACAAGTAAGGATAATAAATGAGAGGCGCTTTCAGATAGATATCTCAGTCGTGAAATTGCACCCAGCTGGTTGTGTAAGCAAACAAATAGTTTCATGTTAGGGACTCTCGACTTGTGGCTTGATGAATAGAACACGACAGAGGTAAATGGCTCTTTAACTCATTTAGGAATAAAACTCTTTGGCTTCCTAAGTAAGAGACCTTGTGACGCCATGGATCCTGAGCAAGTACTTTAACAGGAGTTTTATTGGTTTCCACTTCTGCTCCTGGATCTCCCCTCTCGTTCACTTCCTCCCTCACACCTCTGTCCTTTTCCTTTTTTTTTTTTTTTTAATGTTTTACCTTTTAAAATATTTCCTGCATCCTTCCTTCTCGCTTTTTGTTTCTCTCTCCCTCTTTTTATTTTTTTTTCTATTCCTCTTCAAAAGTGCCTTGTAGGAGAAATTCTCCTACGTCATCAGCACCTGGAAACCCGGCAGGTTTGCAAAGTACCCGGACATATCAAGTCTGTCCACAGCACCTTAGAGCTGTGGCTTTTGAAATGCATTTATTTTTTATTTTTACTGGGGGAATCACCACAGAAGACTCATCCTCCCTCTCTCTGACCCTCTGGGGATTAAACAGGGAAGGGTAACTAAAAAAAAAAAAAAAAAAAAAGATAAAATCAAAGTCAGTGGCTGTGAAGCCAGTGAAAAAAACGAACCTTTTAAAACAAATCTATAGACAGGTTTCGTAGAGATCATGCAGTTTTTGAAATTAGTCCCAAAGATATAAAAGAAAAGGAACAAATTTGGAAAAGGGTGAGGGGACCCCAGTTTCTGCCTGTCCCAGTAAAACAGAGAGCAGGGAAGACAGATATATGGATCTAAAAAAAAATAAAAAGAAGAGAAGAGAAGAGAAGAGAAGAGAAGAGAAGAGAAGAGAAGAGAAGAGAAGAGAAGAGAAGAGAAGAGAAAAAACCCTACCTGCTATTTCAAGACTTATAAACTAACGCTTTGAATAGTCAAAATGTCCCAGGAAACCGGAGGAAACATGTCGACAGTGCCTGTAACAGCCGTGCACACGCGTTCGCGGACACTCCCTGTGAATGGCTGCGCGCCGGGACACTGCTGGAAGGGGCGGCTGCAGCAAGCCCTGACATCCCTGTTGAGCCCTCCGTCCCTCTGTCCATCTGTCGGAGAGTCCATCCAGGCCAGCCAGGGCCACCGTCCCTGCCAACCCTGCCTGCTCGCAGCTGGTCGCATCTGTTGTCTGTTGAGCAGGGGACGTCTGGCTGCCACACCCCTCAGGTAATGAGAAGAAACCAAACCTAACCACAAAATCAACAAAATCAACAAACACACTCCCCACAAAAAGCAAACAAACAAACAAACAAAAAACTCCAACAATAACAACAACAACAAAAAAAAAAACCCCAACCAACCGACCGACCAAAAAACCCCCCCAAAACCAGAAAAAAAATCGCAAGAAAACACCAGCAAAATCGGAGGTCCTATTCAGCCCTTTCTGTCAGATAAAAGACATTTCTGTCTTTGTGTAGGTAACCAACCAGTCTCCTGAGAGTGAACCTACGCAGAATCCACCTTTTTCTTGTATTACTTCTGCTGACACTTGCAGTGACCCCGAGCCAGATTTTCATGCCAGACCCTCCATTTACCTCAGCAGGAAAAGAGTCTTTTGCATCTTGAACCGTCGATTTTATTGGTGGCGATGACACAGATCACTCAGGATGGAGTCCCATACCCACGCTCCCTCCCCAGTTCTACTATATTTCGATGGATACGGGGAAAGTGGGGGTTATCCTTTACCACCCACCCTTACAGTGGGCTTATCACCCTCCTCCTGCAGATGAAGGAGGTGGATGGAAGCCGAGCCACCCAAAAGGTGCCTCCCGGGGGCAAGGGCGCATCGAGAAATCCCAGGAAAGGGGAAGCCGCAGCCCGTGGCGTTCACGGACAGCCGGAGGAGGTGCGCACGCACAAACGACCCTCGCCTCGGCGCTACCCCTGCCACCGCCGGCAAGCCCCCCTCCTCTTCAGCTCGGGTTCAACCTACCACTTAGCAGCATTTCCAAATATTTATTCGATTAAATGTATAGAAAAGGCCTAATTGGGCGGTGGGAGGAGGCAAGCTACTTAGCGAGGTGCTAAGAGGAGTGGGAAGGAGAGCTTTGTAACTGCCGTGCCCCGAGCAGGTCTCCTGCGCGGGGCTACGGTGGGAGAGTCGCCCCTCTCCCAAATTCCACCGACCCCCAGCTTCCTCCCCTCCAACCCCACCCCAGCCTTTGAAGTGCTGCCGCAGCTGTTGGTGAGCATGGAGGGGCCGCGGAGCCCTGCGAGGCAGGATGCAGGGATGCGAGGGAACTCCCTGCCGACCCCGCCTCCTGAGGAGCTTGGGGAACCGAGGAGCCTCCGGGGACAGCGCCCGGGCCCCCGGCAACAACACGGCAGAAGAAATGTAGATGGGGCTGGTTTTAAAGCAGCATATTGTAGAATACGAATAAGTCGGCAGAAACTTGCTGAGGGACCCCAGCCTGTCTCCACATTCACTTTTTTTTTTTCTTTTTTTCTCAGCAAATAGCATGCGATTACGCGATGATACAGTACTTTTAGCTGCCATATGAATGCCCGAGAAGCTGCAGCGTGGCAAAGGAAAACATCCACTGACACAACGCAGACTGGGTAGTTAACACTTCAAAACACAATACCGTCTTATAAGCAAAGTTTAATAAGGGATTGAAACACTTCTTTCTAGGCACATACATGGAAATAAGTGCATCTCGTACACCTCCTCTACACCTGCAAGTTTCTTGGCAATCCGTGGGTTATTATTATTCATAAATATGAAAATTAATTGAAAAATATCTACGAAAAAGTTTATCTGTTTTCATCAGTGGGATAACACTGTAATGAATTTATTTACATCTCATTGGAAGAAACTGAGACCTGTTTTTCTATTCCGATATCCCCGTTTGTTTTGTTTATTTTTAGGTGGGGGAGGGGCTGGTTTTTTGTTTTATTGGTTTGGTTTTTGTTGTTATTTTTGGTTTTGGGGTGTTTGTTTGTTTCCGTGGGTTTGGTTTTTTTGGGTTCAGGTTTGGGTTTTTGGGCTTGTTGTTGTTGTTGTTTTCTTTTGTTTTTGTTTAACTGCTAATTCATCTGGGTCCCAAATCACCCATCCCACCATAAAGCAGTGCTGAAAATGCTTCTTTCATCACCTCCCATGTCTGAGCATTCCCTCTCACTCCCTGTTGAGAGCTCGGAGGGGCTGCTGGACTCCCATTCTCCAGGGAAGGCCCCGGGGAAGGGGCAGGAACAAAGCTCTCACTCATGCAGTGTCCAAGTGAGTAACAAAAGGGAGGATGTCTGTCTGTCTGTCTAACTCCCAAATCCCTGTTCTTGTGTGCAGGTCTGGAATTATCCAAGTCCTCCCACTCCCAGCACCTATGAATACAGGCCGTTTCTCCATCCTGAATGGGGTGATACCCCCATAGAGGATCTGCCCGTAATCTTGATTATCCAGCTACAACTGTCTCCTGCATAGAGCTGCTCTCACCTCAGATCTGCTGCGCCTAGAATATTAAAAACCCCAAGTGAGTTGAAGAATTTTGTTAAAGAAAAAAACCGGCAAAAAAGAAATAAAGAATGAAAAAAATTAAAAAGAATGGGAGAGATTGAGAGAGAGAGAGAGAGGGAAGGGAGAGAGAGGGAAGGAGAAAGAGGAGAGTATGGAAGATAGCAAATTGAAGGGAAAACACTGCCCATGTCTTCACAAACTGTGAAGTCTGCCTCATCTAGACTTGTTTGGAGGGCATAGGAGGTGTCTGTGTGAGTGGGACAATGTTATTTTTAAAGATCCAGCTTTATTAATACATTAAGAAAGAGCTCCCTTGGTAGTATGTGTTCTTACAGCTCTGTCTCAGATCCTATAAAACATTAATGCACTGAAAGCTGTTACAGAGATCTGCACCACCAGCTAGAAGCCTTTACCTTCAAAGGAGCTCCATTACAAAAACAATTTTTAATTTTCTGGGGAAAAAAATACAAGCTGAAATGAAAAGGGTTTTTTGGCACAGAGCTCAGGCCCTGGCAGTGGGTGGGCCATGGTGTGGGATGTCACAGCCTGTGTTCTTTGCATGGCCATGGCACATAAACATACATTAAATGCACTAGCTCACCACCCAATGAGCAAGCATCCAGCTGGATTTCTGTATTAATGGAGTGGGAATACCCTCCACACACAGCAACTAGATTTTGGAAAAAAATCAAGAGATCTGTTCTGGCTGACAGTAAGCACAAGGCATGCACACTGGAGCACATATTGGGGTCTGCGAGTCCTTGGAGTGGGAAAGAAGATAAAACCAAAAAAAGTCAACCCCATGCCAAGCCCCCACAAGCAGAAAGCCATCATGCCTGGAACAAACAGGACCCCTGATTAGAGTATGCCTCCTGCTGCACAGGTAGAGATAATGGCATGTGGTTACTTCTGTCCATGCCCACGGTGTCTGAGGTTAAAAAGCAAGGTGTGAACTCAGCAGAAAATCCAGGTGATGGGAAATGTGTTTCAAAAGGGGCAGGCCAACCTGATAGGCCCATCAGCCTTGGTGGAGAGTTTGTGGTGCAGTAAGGTGAGGTCACCTAAGGCATCACACTGCAACTCCTGCTCCCTTTTTCTAGGCCTTGACAGCTCAGTCCTAAGCTTATACAGTCAAATCAATTTTGGAGCATCCTGTAGTTTGCACGATTTGGTTACCCCTCCCAAGTACTTTTTAAGTTCTCCTTTTTAGCACCAGTAAAGGAGTAAAAAAATGTGGGGAGATTTTTGTTGTTATGGTTTATGTTTTTTTTCCTTTTTCTTTTTTTTTCCTTTTTTTTTTTTTTTTTTTTTTTTTTTGTGAGTTGTTGGCATGTTTCAAGCAACAAGACTCATGGGTTGTGGGGTGATAAGTTGGGGGTTTTTTGCTAAATTCTTTTATTTTTTTTAAATTCTCACTTCAATTTTAATTCTTGAAGAACAGCTTTGACAACATATATCGCACTCATTATAAGAAGCAAAGGGTTATATCAAAAATTATTAGTATAGAATCACAGGAAACCTGGTTTGGAACCAGAAAAAAATACAAAACAGATATAGATACATAGACACAGGACAATTCTTTTATAATTATTTGGAAAATGTTATTTCCCCCAATTCTCCTTTTTTTTTTCTTTATGCGCATATGATGTTTTAACTTTTACCAAAATTGAAAATAAAGACTAATATATTACAAAAGGAGCAACAATGTTCATGGTAAGTGTTTGCGCATGGAAATTTTGTTGTTGTTTGCTTGGTTTTGGGCGTTTTTGTTTTTATTCTACACAAGGTTCAGTTCAGTTTCAATGCTTTTTTGTTTTGTTGGTTTACTGTACAGCATATATCAACAACAGTCCACAATAAATCCTGGAAGATCCAGTATCCCCTTCAGGTTTGATTAATATCCCCTCAATACTCATTTTTTTTTGTCTCTTTTATTAATATTATTTATTTATTTATTTCCTCCTCTCCGAAAGAAAACAGAAACAAAAACAAAACAAAAAACAAAACAAACAACACAGGGAAATTCCGCGGGGATGGTGGGCAGCTCAAAGGCACACCCAGCATCCCATCCCATCTCATCCCGTCTCATCCCATCCCATCCCATCCCAACCCTTCCCACACAACCTCCATGGACGACAGGTCCGTCCTTTTCCCCTCCACGGCCACATCTCTGCTCCCACTCGCCCTTTCTTTTGTTCAGTGTCCACCTCCCGGGCCCCCCCGCACCCCGACTGCCCCTCGGTGCGAGCGTTCCCCTCTCCGCCGCTTCGCCGCCTCTCTGCCGGGGGTGCGGGATGGGCTCTAGGAGCACTGGATGGACATGTAAGGCCAGTTGAAGCTGCTCCCCGACAGTAGCATATCCCTGATGAGGGTTTCGATGGGGGTTTTACCTACCAAGCGGACGAAGAAGAGCTGCTCGATGACGGAGGAGGAGACGGTGCGCAGGGAGGGCAGCCGCAGCAGCAGCTTCCCGAAGCGGCTCGGCTGGTTGGGATACTGGCTCCGCACGTACTCCTCTAGCGCGCACTGTGATTTCTCCTGGAGGCTCTCGATGTGCGCAGCATCCGATAGGCCACAGGCGTCTGCCCACCGCACCGCACCCGCGGAAGCAGCCGCAGAACGGCGGCAGGCGGGAGGAGAGTGGAGGAAGGAGGTGGAGGAGGAGGAGGTGGAGGAGGAGGAGGAGGTTCCCATCCTATCCCATCCCATTCCATTCCATCCCATCCCTCCCGATGCCACCCCATCCTATCCCATCCCGTGCACCACTGCCAAATAAATAACACAACCTCACTGTGCCTCGTCGCCACCATGGGTATTTTCACCCAGGATGTGATGGGGTGGCAGCACCCCGCTCGTCCCAATCACACACACAAACACACAAACCCCCACAGTTCCTTTTCACATCCCCCCCACCGACACTCCGCGCTGTCGAGCGTGGTTTCTGCTCCAGGGAGCCCATCACCGGGATGCTGGAAAACTGGACCAGCCCCCTTAAATAACGCCGAGAGGAAGAAAAATAAGGTATTGGGGAAAATAATAATAATAATAATGATAATAATAAATAACAACAATAATAATAATCAGAAGAGTTGCACACAAGCAGAGTGAGAAACAAGGAGTTTGTTTACATGGCTGCACATCACAGAGAGGCAGCGACTGGGTCCTGCAGCGACTGGCAGGGAGCCGGCTGGGGGATGCCGTGGGGCAGGGGAGTCTCCTCTGCTCCTGCCTCACTGCCAGTGATCGCAAATTTGTGACATCTTTGTGGGCTGTATGATAAATCCGGTAGCAAAGGGCTAGGTTAGTCCCAGCTTGTGCTCAGCAGGCATCTGTAGCTCTCAGACACAAAGCTGGGGAGAGCTGCAGCAGCTAAGCCTTGCCTAAATGAAACCAGAGAGACTCCTTCCTTATAGGTCCTTCTGACATCCAAACTGTCAGAAACACACACTTTGCACCTTGCAGAACTACATGACCTGGGCAAATGTGCACTAATCTGAGAGCAGAAGCCCTTTACACCCATGTATTGTATCTATACATGTTATTCTATTTATACAGATACTAGCAGAGAGGTATGGATGCATCTGCGCATTTGCACACACATGGAGACACAAGAACATATCCTATCCCACACATAACCCAAACCAGAGGACAATTGTGCACCAGCTGCTTGTGGAAGGACTTGCTCAGGAAACTACAGTCATGGAACAGTGGTGGGTATGCCCAGATGGTTGAAACCATCCACATTGTTTCAAAGATTCAGAATAGATATTAAAAACACCAAACTAAAACAATAACCAAAAAAGCTAACAGAAAAAAAAAAAAAAAGCAACAAACAAACCAAAAAAACCTCCAGCCATCAAGATCAGAGCAAGGCGGTCAGCTAGCAGTGCAGGCTAACAGATCAAAGCCAGATTTTACTAATTATATAGATCTATATAATATATAGATATAATGAATTAGTTAATAGCCCCCAAAAAGACATTATAAAAATGTGAATGTACAGTTGTGACCCTGGAAAGACACAACAAATCAACAAATTATTCAAAGCTTAAAATAAAATAAAATAAAATCTGTGGCACAGGCATTTTTGAAGCTTAAGTCTTCCCTTACCAAGAACTGACTTTACAAAGATTTTTGAACACCTTCATCTACAATACTGTAGCCTCAAGCAAAATACAAATAAAACAAGCCACAATTTAGGAACTTCTGAGAAGGAGAACCTTTGACCTGAGCTGTGGACTTGGCATCCCTCAGACACACAATTATCTGAGCCAGGCTGCTCTGCTAATCCATACTCTACCTTTAATGCAATGATATTTTGCAACATCTAAAGCACCAGGTTGCAACATATATATCTATCAAAAGCTGGGGCCTGTCCTTGTTTGCAATACATATCTAAAACCACAGACCTGTTCATATGTTGATTGCCACAAATCAGATTCCATATTTACATATATCTTGCTATTTTACATGCATTATCTGCCCATTATGCATTAGATCCTATTCAACTTCCAAACAATGCAATATGAAAGGGTCTTACTGACACCCTGGCAGATCTTTTTTCCTTATGCCCCATATGTCATACCCTTAAGGTTAGTAAAATATTTATCAGACATTTACAATAAGTGCACCTATAAGTGCAGGTCACTGGACAATGTGGATGGGGAATTTGCTCTCTAAAAGGGCATCAGCCTGATGTGTGTGGGTGCTTGAAAAATTGCCACAGGTTTTGCCTTAGACCTCCAAAAACTCGGAATTTTCTCATGCCAATAGTATCTGTGTGGCTTAAATTATTTTAAATGGCCTAGCATATGCCTTCACTTGGGTTTTATTTCACAGCCTAAAGTGGGGGGGCTAGGCTCAATTCTCCCTTCAGAATGAGATTAAAAATAATAATAATTAAGGGATCCACAACTCGATTAGATTATGCAGCCCAGAGAGGTGCAATCCATGGGAGAAATAATGCAACCCATGTTTACTGAAGGTAAATTATTATTCCATCTCAGAAAGTGGGCTAATGTGAAAATCCTGTGTGTGCCTTGCTTTTTTATATGGCAGTGTGTCAATAAGGGAAAGCTCTATATTTCTTCTTGCAGTCTGTGGAAAAGAAATTATGTAAATAAATAACCATTACTGTTCAACACACTCCAGCCTCCCCTTTGTAGTGGCGGCAATGTATTTCATGTTACATGTTCAGAAGAGTTTAGTGTTCAGAAAATATAGACATAATCAGCTGGCATCTAACTAGAAATCAAAAGTTCTTACTGTGCTGCAAATAGATTTATTTGATTTATGTTATCTGTCTCTGTCTGTTCCCGGAAACATTTATTTACGACAATGAAAAGGTAGATGCTGGAATTAATAATACTAAAGTTTGGCAGCGGGGAGAAAGAGATGAGGGCAAGGAGGAGGGTATGCAAAGAGAAGGGTAAAGGAGGAAAGAAAGGAGCTGGTTTTGGGTTACTACACAGCTTTTGGATGGTGTCCAGAATTTTACAGAATAAATACATACTCTGTGGAGCCCAAATGTAGAAACCACAACAGGAAAAATCCATGCCAGTTTTAGATACTTAGTCCTTAGTGAAGGACTTTGGACTATATGCCTAAAAATGTCTTTTCTGTCACTTAAACTTTGTTTAAAAGTTGCATGACTTTGAGAAAGGCTTCTCATTATTTCCCCTCTGAATATGCAATGAAAACAAGTTTAGTGAAAAGTGGAAATGTGCAGATGGGGTAAGGAGTAGTAGATTACTCCTGACAGCAGTATTTCCATTTCCTGAGACGCCCTGTGTGATCCTGCTCTGAAATAATATTATTGTTTCCTTCATTCAGTCTCCACTCCACTGTGGGAAGGGGCTTCTCCCCTCACAAATGTTATTACATTTGGTTTTATTATATGTAAATGAAGGGCTCCTCTAAAGCCACTTACCCTTTTTCCAGACAAGGTCAATTGTTTCAGAAGTAAAGGGGGAAGATTGGGTGGAACGGGAGAGAAGAAAAAGAAGAAAAAATAAAATATTGCCTCAGCCATGTCCCTATCAGGGGCAACTTCCTTCACAGGGCCTTTGACGTGTGGAAGGGCTGAGGCACAGGCCAGACATTTTCCCAGCTCTGCTTGGGAAGAATCTCTCCAAGTTGGGTCTGGGAAAAAAAAAATGGTTCTCCTTGACTATCTGTGTGTATTGATGAGCTCCCTGAAATGAATGGGAAAGGAAAGTCTGGGAGTCTGCAGGCAGGCTGTGGAGTTAAATCACCCTGATAAATGCAGGCAGGTCTCTTTGTCACTCTTGAAAAACATGTTTCCATCAAGAAGACTTATTATGATAAAATACATTAAAATGTCGAGTTGGCTATTCAGTAAATCTTCCATTTGTTTTAAGATTTGCACATTATCCTTTGCAATGAAATATTCTCTCCAATGCTGCGAGACTGCATTTGCACTGGAAGTAAAAGGGGGCAGTCATAGTACATGTCTCTGACCACCCTGCATACAAATTAGATACTCCTGTCTAAATAAATTATCTGATGTTCAAATCGATATTAATACTACATTTGCTACATTACAATATAGTGCAAATTTAGGAGACATTTTAATACAATGTAAATACTATCTTTCGTGCTTGAAAGGCAGCAAATATTGATGGATTATAAACTGCTCAGTGTTAAACAAGGCCTTTGAACGATTTGTCATCTTTGTTCAGGAATGCTTTTAATTTTGCCTTGGCCTGGTTTTAAGGCACATTTATCAGAACTGTTTAGTTGTTGCTAATCGGGAATAGAGGGGAGAGGCTCATACAAGAGAGGAGCTAGGGGATGGGGAGAGGGGATATAAAAATGAAAAAGAAAAAAAAAAAGAAAAACAAGTAGGAGAGGTGGCAATTAGTCACATCGTGATGATAATTAGAATAATTATAAAACTACACTGCCCAGACTCTTATCTTGCCTTGTTTCCATTTCCTGTATTTCCTTCATATAGTTTCCCTTTGATGTTTATAAATTCTCCCTTGCAGGTTACAATAATAGTATACGTATTATATTCTTATAGGCTATGACCAGAGCACTTCAAAGGCAATGCTAATGCAACTTTCCTGCTAGTTAATTCAAACCATCTATCACAGGGAAAAATTGTTAACATGCATGTTTCCACCGCCTACACTTAATTTGATTTTGGTTTTCAGTATTATTTTTTTGGAGGGGCTGTGTGTTAAAGAGCCAGTATCACTGGCAATGAGGATGATCCCCGGACCGGAGTGTATCCCCATCAGGTGCTGTGCTTCCTCGACCTCCAGTCCCTTTCCTTTAAAAATAATTCTATTTAAATTTTTTTTCCCCTTATTTTCCTGCATGTGGTTTGGGGTTTTTTTCCTTTTTTTTTTTCCCAGACATCTCACATCCCCAACCCGTCCCCTCACCTGAGGTGAAGAGGACGATGGCTTTCAGGCAGCTGTATTCAGCCGAATCGACGTGCAGCGCCTTCAGCTTCTCCACCTGTTCCTGGAAGATGCGGATGTGGTCCATGAAGGCGACAACGCGGTCTGCCGACATGGGGGAGGCGTGGAGGCCGGCGGCGGCCAGGAGCGGGGCCACATGGAGGGGCATGGAGCACTGGGCAGCATTGAGGACGAAGAGCTCGCTCCAGGTGAGCCGCAGTAAGGCCACCTGGTCGGTGATCTGCAGGTCAGGGAAGAAGGGAATATTGCGGGCCCACTCGACGGCGCTGAAGAGCAGACGGGCGGCCAGCTCGCAGATGTTCTCGATGCCCATGATGTTGTTGGGCTGCATGCACTGGCTGCCGTAGCGGGAGGTGGGGTAGGGCTCGGCCCGCAGCAGGAGGGAGATGTATCCCGAGAGATAGCAGTGCCCGTTCAGAGGGTCGCCGTTGGTCAGCGCGTACTGGCCGGGGTTGGGTTGGGTGGGCGGCATTCTTCCTCGCTGAACCGCTGACAAAAAGAAGGAGAGAAGGAGAGGAAATGTGCATCCAGGAGGCTCGCAGGCATCGCCCCGGCGGCGCTGCCAACCAGCCGGAGACAATGCCGGGCTTCTTCCCCTCCCCGCCACCGCCTCGCCCCCGGCACACGCACAGACACGGACAGACAGAGGCATGCGGAGTCGGGCAGCTGCTGCCGACCTGCACTGAGCCCCCCGCCCGGCCCCTGCAGCGGCCCCGGCCCCGGCCCCGACCCCTGCTCAGGCAGCCTCAGCCCAGCGGCAGCCAAGCGCGTTCCACTCCCTCCACCCCCGACCACAATGCAGACAGGCTTCACAAAATAAACAGATTAAAAAGAAAGGAAAAAAAAAAAAAAAAAAAAAACCAAAGCAAAAAAAAAAAAACCCCCCCCACCCCCC